>NC_133530.1:80791608-80999104 GCF_048544455.1 Silene latifolia
CGAAACCGTTGTTAAAACTATTAACAACGGTTTTATGTATAAAAACCCGTTGTGGAAAGTGTGACTCAATTTTGGGGGGAAAGTTATAACAACGGGTTGTAATATACAAAACCGTTGTTATAACTAAAGACAACGGGTTGTTTCGCAATAACCGTTGTTGTTTGTTCTTAAAAAATAAAAAAAAATTAAATTAAATATTACTAGATGCATGCATAATTACGGCCTGTTAGAATTCCGATGCATGCATTATTACTGACATCACTGTACATATGAACGGATAATATGGAATGAGAAGGGTTAGTAATAGGATTTGAAGCAGCATTATTGAGAGATATGATGATGATTATTATGGCACAACTTCCTAACATATATATTAATTAAAAAGCAATTAACTCAACCCACACATTGCTTAGTATAAATACATTGCATATCTCAACTAACATTTCCATTATCTCATATATTCATCTCCAAACTCTAATCGTTAAAACAAACTCTACTTAATCTTTCAAATCAAACTCAAAAAACTCTAACAAAATGAATGATTTCATCCTAAAGACTCTTACCATGATCGAGAACAACAACAACTTCATCCGCCTGTTCCTCCATATTGAGGAAAGTTTCAGAGCTACCTTGGGAAGCTCGATCCGCACCGAAGCACACCAAAGAAAATGGCTTGACGGAGCAAAGAAGACGATTGCGGCTATATGACGATATAGCAACTGCTGAACGGAACCTCCAAATAGCCAAGGAGGAGAGGACGGATACGATAGAGCACAATAAGATTCTCCATGAAAATATAAGAATTGCATTTTTACATATGTAATTTTTTTTTTTAATTTATGTATTTATAAATATATATATATATATATATTAATTATGTTTATCTTACTTCTTCATCTTGCTTCTTCATTGTTTTAGTAACTAATTATGCGAACAATACTTAAAACAAATAACATAATGGTCGATAAAAACACATACATGCAAAAGAAATAAATAGAAAAAAAAAATAATGACGATGAAACTAACAAGGACGGCGAGATTTACCTGATAAATACAGAACGTAATAGACGATGAAATCACAGTGACGGCGAGAAGATAAAGCGGCGATGAGAAAGAGAGAAATAGAGAAAGAGAGAAAGAGAGTGTGTATGTGTTTTGTGTTTGTTTGTCTGTTGTGTTTGTGTTTGTGTATTAAGGGTTGTGTTTTGTGGTCGGAAAGACTTCTATTTGTGTGGTTTATAGTATGGAAGGTATTGACAACGGTTATTAAACAACAACCGTTGTGAAATATGTTTTAACAACGGTTGTAAAAAACACCCGTTGTTAAATAAGTTTTAACAACGGGTTTCAAAAATAACCGTTGTGATTACTTTTCACTAACTTTGCGCCAATTTTGCGCCAAATTATTAACAACGGTTGTGCATGTGTGACCCGTTGTTAAAACTAATAACAACGGTTTTTATAACCATACCCGTTGTAATTGATTTTAGTAAAATTCGCGCCATACATTCTACAACGTCTATTGTGATTTTCGTGAATAATCGTTGTTAAAGGGGCGTTGTAGTTGCCTGGATTTGTAGTAGTGTGTCGTTTGACGGCAGCCAGTTGTTGCTCAACGCTATCTTCTGCCATTTCTCCTTAGTTTTTTGTGGTGTTTAGTTATGGGTTTTGATTATTTTTGAGCTAGATGCCCCACGGTGGGCGTCAATTGTTTTGACAGGGATTTCACTGAACAGGAATACCCTGCCAAAGATTTATATGTAGGGTAATCTAACTCAAACAATTCGCCTGACTAATATTATAAAGTGAAATAATAGGTAACAAATAATAACACAAAGATTTTATACGTGGAAAAACCCTGGGAATAAGGGAAAAAACCACGGGCATCAAGCCAGGAGTGATTGTTACTATGATTTTAGATAGCCTGACAGAGTATTGGTATATCAGGCGTGACAGGCGAAATTATAATGCTTAAGAATACACAAATGTAAGTAAGAATGAGAGAGTGTGTAATGTCCTTTCTGATTCTGTCTTCTCTTGTATTTATACTTGTTTTCACCGTTTCCTTCTCTGCCGTTTAGGGTTTCCTGGTAAATAGGGCATGTGCCCTATTTACCCGGAGGTAGTTGCCATCTGACTTAGCCGTTGCTTTTGACTATTGCCTATATCTTTTCCTTTTTGAATTGGTCTTCCTTTTTTGTAGGGAGTATATAAAACTGCCTGCTTGTCGCCTGCAATGCTTATTCGACGTTTGCCTGACGTATCTCCCTTTCAGGCCATTGGTTATCTTTCGCCTGTCTTCCATCAACTCCTGTTTGGTGCCTGTCCATACTTGATCAATGTCTGGTTTCAGATGTCTTTTGCTTGGAACTCGGCTTTGGCAGTTGCCTGACCTATGTCAGGTCAGGCAGGATAATTTTGGGCCCAACAGCAGGGGTGAAATTTGAACCAAGGCTGGCCAAAGCATCAGCCTGGGTATTCAGGTCTCTTGGTATTTGCTCAATATCAAATAAAATGAATTTATCGCAAAGTATTTTAACATTTTCCAAATATAAAATCATTTTTTCATTCCTTGCTATATAAATTCCTTTTATTTGATTTGCAATTAAAAGTGAATCAGTTTTTACCTTTAGGTTTTGAACACCGAGGTCTAAACATACCATTAGTCCTGTTATGAGAGCTTCATACTCAGCCTCATCATTGGTGGCTTTGAATTCACAGCTTACAGCCTGAGCTATCATGTCTTCCTGTGGCGATTTAAGCACTAATCCTAACCCTGTCCCCCTGGCATTGGATCCCCCATCTATGAACAAGGTCCATTCTTGGTCTGAGGTCTAATTTTAGGTTAGGGTTGAAATCAGCCACAAAGTCTGCTAAGGCCTGTGATTTGATTGTTGTCCTGGGTTCAAAGGTGATATCATAGGTGCTAAGCTGGATTGACCATTTGGCTACCCTGTCTGACAGTTCAGGCTTGATATATAATAACGAAAAGTTAATGAGTAATCATGCAAGGATTCATAGCAGTAGTATGATAATAGATCTAAGCATATCAGGATCGATGAGTCAGGTCAGGTTGATTCATCTTTCAAAAAGTCAGTCAGGCCAGGCTAAGCTTGACTAACCCTGGCATATCAGGACAACCCAAAAACTATCATATGTAACATGGTCACTTAAAAAGTATTTGATTCGTATCTACCTTGGAATATGTACTTATGATGACATATTTATTTAAAAGTTATGCAAATAATAACAACTTACCATTGCAGGAATATTTGAATACCTTTATGATTCATTTTTGCGCTATGGTGGTAGAAGGACTTACCTGACCTGGTCAAATCTTACAAGTAATCAGCCTAGCATTCCCTGCCTTGAAAGGACTGACTTGTCCTGATCAGATTTTAAGAATAATCAGGCTTTGGTTTAACCGTTCAGGGTTGAACTGAATGTTCAGGCTTGAAATGATGATCAGGCCTGCACTGACACTATTCATAACTGATTTGGAAGCCTGTTCCGGTCAGGACTAAGTTTTCCAGCCATGCTCGAATTCTTTGAAGTTTAAGGTTACATTTCCTAAAAACGTCAAATTATTATAATTAGGAAAATTCACCGTAGAATAAAAGCAAGTGCCAAAATTTTAAGATATATTTCTTATACTTTGCAAAACATGTATTAGGTATAGGAAAAACTTATCTTTGAATTTCTTTAGTGACAAATATGCCCTTGAATTCCACATTCTCCTTAGGCAACACCGGAGGTTGTAACACTTATGATCGTTGGAAGGAATTTTGACTTGATTTGGTAATTTTTCCTTTGGATCTAGCAATTCTTCATTGGAAACGGGAGTTATGGAAACTCTTGTATCAATTTTTTTCAAGGCTCTCAAACTTGTGAGAAGATAAAATCTTGTGAACTTTCTTGTAGGATTAATAAACTAGTTGCCCCACGGTGGGCGCCAATTGTTTTGTCCATATTTTGCGCAGGGCTGGAAATACGACCAGGGTAGAATAATACGGGGGTTAACTAGTATTATCCTATTTTGATGTTATCGTAATTGTACCTAGGCATGGTTGATTGTAATATAAGTGGAAACGAATGTAAATGTAATAAACAATATAAGAAAACATGACACAATGATTTATACGTGGAAAACTCTTTAATGGGAAAAAACCACGGACACCAAGTCAGGAGAGGATTTCATTATGTAACTAGTTGAGATCCCGTGCTAAAGCACAGTAATTGTGAGGGTTGAATATATATAGAGGTCGTATAAATTTAAAATGTTTACATAAATGAGTTGTACTCATAATAGAATGTTGAAATGTACTGCTTATAATGTTAGTAATATTATTAAATAAAAAAGTTTACTATTCAAAGGACTTTTAGATTAAATTATTTTTTTGTGAACCTATTTTTATTATTAAAAAAATGATAGCTGACTATTATGGAATAATATAATCTAATATATAGTCACTACTTTGTTATTGAATTGATCGAAAAATTTTATAGACTTAATCTTTTAGTTTTAGTTATAATAGAATTATAGGGGATAAGAGGATTGATTACTATAATATGTTATTATGAAACCATTTTTTTAGGATATACCGCAATAAAGTTATATAGTATTATAATTTTGTAGTCTATAATGCTTATTTTTTCTTTTTGTTTCTATTTTAAAATATGAAATTATAAAATATTTTTGTAAAATATGTTAGGGAGATTCTTAATCTTTTTAAAATATCAGTATGTTATCTTTTTGTTTTTGTCTTGTGCTTAATCTTGTGGTTTTTGATATTAAAATATCAGTATGTTATCTTTTTTATTTCGTATTTTACATTAATATATTTTATTTATTTATTTCAGGTTTTATGTGAAGATTGACAGTGTGAATGCTTTATTAAATATGAAGTTGATTAAAAGATTTGTTCGGTATAGGCCCATTTGTGTCAATCAATTGTGTGTTAAAGATTTTATTAAATATGGGAGGAAAAAGTTGAGCAATCTTTCGCGTCTCTATTAATTGTGTACAAATATTTTATGTACGTATAAAGATTTTTTTATTTCCTAATTGCCTCTTTATTAATTGCGTGTCAATCAATAAAAGAATATTTTCAATAGGGGTCAAACTGAGCGGGAAAATTTTAGCAATTCTTATTCTTTTAGTTTAGTGGGGATTGGGAGAATATAAGAGTAGTAATGATAATGCTTGTAATGTAATCTCTAAGTGTTGTTTAGCTCGTGGTATGTATTCTTGTGTAGGATATGTTGTGTATGTTGGAGTATGCCTTGTCTTGCCAAATGATCTTCAAATGCTCCTTATATAGCCAAGTTGAATGGCTGCCAAATCTTTATACTTAATGCTGAATATTCCTCCTTAATTGTTGTCTTTATTGCGCATTAATGCCTATTAATGCTCCTTCTTTATGACCAAATCTTCCTCTTTAATGACCATATTTATGTTGTAGAAATCTTATATATAATTATCCATGACTTGATCAAATGTTGACCTTACACTTGACCATTGTCCTCTCCGGCCTGGTGCCTATCTTCTTGTACCCTGATAGCTTGACGTCCTGACACCCTGATTGTCAGGACAGGGTTGAACTTGATCCTGAAGATGATGCGGGAGTCTAGGCTAATCGACTGGTGCCAAACTTGGACTACCCTGATAGACCTGCCCTGATCATCAGGCCAGGTAGAATTATATCCTGTCAGTAGTGCGAAATTCCAGGCCCAACAAAACTCAAGTCCATTAATGTGCACATCCCTTATGTGGCGGGTTCCACAGAAGGCGAATCATGGGCGTGAAGCCACTCCCGCAAGTGACTCCACTCAGCCAGGGAAACGCCCCGAAGAACACAGATAGACAAACAGTAACCATAACACCAAAATCAACAACTGTCTGAATCAATCAACAAGATATAATCACAACCGTCTAAATCAATCAACAGTCACTAACTACAGCACAATTCACCATACATATCATGTAACTAATACTGAGTAGGGAAAACCCTGCCTGAAATGCAATCACAAACAGCAGACGATCTAGCAGCTCTCTCAAAATCGTTCTTCTACGAATCCTCCTCCTATTCACATAATCATATAATCACTACCAACACAAAAAATCATAAAAACCCCTAATCCCAAAATTAGGGTTTAAACAAAGTCAACCAAACGCTATAAAATTGGTATGTAGGACTTACCCTTGACGCAAGGATCACAAGGACACAAAGAACAACGAAATTCGACCTCTCAAGCTCCGAGATTTGCCAATAATGCGGATGAAGAGAACAACATAGTTTGAATCTCCTTTTTGAGTGTATTAGGTTTATAAAAGTGTTTAGGAAAGATGATGACATAATATATATACTAATCCGCATTATTAACAAAACCCGTCAAAACATAACCCGCTAACCGACTTACTCGATCGAGTAAGTAATGTACTCGATCGAGTGCCCCTTACTCGATCGAGTACCAAGGCTACTCGATCGAGTACCCTACAGACAAAATACTGTTTCGTAAATCAAAACACCCTTACTCGACAGAGTAAGGCCCATTCGATAGAGTACCCAGAGACCCACAAAACCGTAGTATTACAGTCTTCTCTCCTTAAAAAGAACTTCATCCCCGAAGTTCAAATCACAACAAAACAAAAACACACTAACCCTCCCCCGACACAACAACAAAAACAAAACTCAACATAAAAACTCCGACACATACTACCAACCAACTCAACCCGACTCAAACCACTACTATATATACCAAAGACAACATAAAAATATGCAAAAACTCTTCGCGATCATCTCCTACCCCCCTAAAAGAAACAAGGTTACGTCCCCGTAACCATACATACCTGATAAAAAAGGAACGGATAGCGCTCTCTCATGGCCTCCTCTGCCTCCCATGTAGCTTCCTCAACCTCATGATTAGACCAAAGAATTTTAAGCAAGACCGTCTCACCATGTCTAGTCTTCCTAACCTTCCGGTCAAGAATCTGCTTAGGCACCTCAAGATAAGACAAGGACTCATCTAACTCTATGTTCTCCACCTCTAACACATGTCACGGATCACTAACATACTTCTGCAGCTGAGAAACATGAAACACATTATGTACCCTATCCAAAGCAGACGGTAAAGCCAAACGATAAGTGATACGTGCCTAATATATAGTCTTTTTGGCCTATTTCAGCACGTATTTCTATGCTTTTCTATACTATTTTTATGGTATTTTGCCCCGAATTGGCTACTTTGTTGTATTTTGTCCTTTTTGTAGGAATGATCGCGAAAGTAGTGGAACCATATTCTTTTCCGTCTTTTTTGCATGCATTTAGAGGAGACGGAGTTGTCCCAGAGTAGAGTACCGCACTTGGAAGCATCATGGCACGCACTACGAGGCACTTGGGTGAAGACGTGAGCTGAATTGAAGATACAAGTGCTCGATCGAGTTGTTGCTGGTCGATCGAGTGGTTTCTAGACTCCCTGATGCTCGATCGAGCTACCCTTCAGTCGATCGAGTAAGCTGCATTTGACCAAGTCCTCGATCGAGTAAGCAGTTGGTCGATCGAGTAAGCAGTTGGTCGATCGAGGAGCTTCTGCTGAGATATCGGTCGATCGAGTGGTTTAACCCACTCGATCGAGAGGCTTTCGACATCATGGGCTTTAATCAGTCCATGTTTACTTATTTCCGCAAAGACTCTTAGTTGTTTTATCTATTTAACCTACGGTTTTACTAGGTTATGGGGCATCCTTTTTACTATTCCTTTACTATCTCTTTTTCCATCTAAGCTTTACATTAAGAAAGACTACTGCTGCTTTCTACGTTGCTTTTACCTTCTACTGTTACTTTCATTTTTGGGATTTGCTACACTCGGATTTCGAGCTCTTTACGCCGGAATTTGCTTGGATTGTAATTTCCTCTCTTCTCTTAATAATAATTAACCTTCTTGTTGCATTAATTCCTTATTTGCTTTATTTATTCTTTTGCCCTAGTTTATTTATTATTGCATTTTATTATTATTTCATTATGTCTTCTGCTGGGAATTTATTTGCTGTTAGATTAATTACGAACATGAGTAGCTAAACCCCTTCCATGTTGGGATTAGGGAATCTGCGGTAGAATAATGATGACGTAGTGAATGAATTGGACGAATTGATTAAGAGACTCTGTCACTATAGCAATTTAACTGTAATTCCCGACCTAGTTGAGTGCACGCTTCTATGTCACCCATTAAATCAACAATTAATCCTGAATCGAAAGATTGGACTAAATAGGCCTGCTATAAACAGTAGACTACCCTAATGAGGACGAAAGTTAAGTTAGTGGTATTTTAGGATAGGAAGTGGACCGAAAGGACCTTCTAACATCCGTCTCGCATTAGTTAAATCCGAGTCATTTCTTCGCCGAGTTGTTAGACTATCGTAGTGAACCGAATTCCCGACATGACCCTCTCTTCTTGATAGTTAAATCGTAATTTACCTCTTTTATTACTCATAGTTTAGAATCAAATTTAATCAAACCCCCCATTTGTTACCATAGGATTAGAAATAGACAGCTTAGTTGCGTTACCTCCCTGTGGATTCGATACTCGACTGCCTCTACTACATTTTAGTTGAGACCGTTAGGTTTTATCTTTGATAGGGTTGCGATAGCCGTGTCAAATTTTGGCGCCGTTGCCGGGGAGGCAATTGTTCAATTTATTAGTTGTTTCGTTTTTAATCCTTTTTCGGTCTAAGGGACAACCGTTCCTTGGACTATTCTTATTCTCTGTTGTAGTTTCTTCTTATGCGCAGGTCGCAGGGTGGTCCACTACTGCCATTTGAACCGGAGATTGAGAGATCTCTGCACGTAAAGAGGAGACTATTTCAAGAGCAACAGTTGGAAGAAGAGTCTAGTTCTCGTTCCAACTTCTACGAGAACGAATCGTCCAAGACAATCCACCGTCTTCTCCGCTTTCCAATTCGTCGGTTGAATCCGTTATTTTTCCGGACACTCCGAAATGGCCGAAGAAGCGACCATTGCCAGTTATTCTGAACCCTCAGCTGAGGATCTTTACAAAGGATTCGAGCTACCAGGGGAAGCTCGGAAATTCGAGCCGAAACCTTCTTACCTTAACATGGTTGAGAAGAATCAGTTCGGTGGGGCTGCGAACGAAGATGCGGCAAAGCACATGGAGACTTTCATTGATTACTGCTGCTCCATACCCCCACCCGCCGGCGTGATGACCGATCGATAAAGGAAACCTTGTTCATTTTCTCACTCCGCGATCTTTGCGAGGGAGTGGTATAGGGATTTAGACCGAACTGCTGCTGGCATAACTGATTGGAACTCATTGGCTTTAGCGTTCTATAAGAAGTACTTCTCTGCATCGAGGACTATTGCCATTAGAGCTCAGATAACAAGCTTCAAACAAGGGCCTGACGAGAATTTTCACGAGGCGTGGACTCGATTTAAGAAGCTAGTGCGAACCATACCGCACCATGGCTTCGAAAAGTGGAGTCTATGCAATCATTTCTATAATGGATTGTATGATGATCGGAGGGACATTTTGGATGCTTTGCACTAAATGGCCGGTTCATAAAACTTGGGAGCTACCAAAGGGTGGAAGATCATAGAAGATTTGGCCATCCATAAGGCTGAATATGGGAACTCGAGAGGAAACCAAAGAAGAGCTGCCGAGTCTTCTTCTGTCGCACTTGAAGCCCTCACCGCAAGGTTCGACAAGTATGAGCTAGGGGAGTCTCCAAGGGGGCATGTACCAGGTTAATCTTTGTGACAGATGACGGTCCTTTCGTCTCGTAGGAGATGCGGATCGAGGGACATGTCTCGGATCATTGTCCCGTCCCTTTGAGCAATGCGCTGCCTTTCAACATTACAGGCAGAACAACAGTTACTACGAGCCAAACGTCCATCCCAATTTGAGGTGGACTAGCCAGAATGTACAAAATCCCACGGCTCCTCCAACGCAGCAACCATACATTCCTCCACACCAGAAGCAACAAGGCTATCAGAAGCCCCCATCCTTCAACCCTCCTAATCAAGGTGCGTCATCCTCTAGTGGGGTGACTGAAATGGGCGAGCTTAAGTCCATGATGCAAGCCATTACAAAGTAGCTTCATGCGAGTGATCAACAAAGAAGTTCAAGTGATCAACAGAGAGATGCGTCCATAAAGGCACTTGAAACTCAAGTTGCCCAATTGGCCGCGAATCAGTCCACAAGAAAGCAGGGTCATTTACCGACTCAAAACGAGAAGAATCCACATGTGACGGTAAATTTGATAGAATTAAGAAGCGGTCTTTCTTATGAGGGACCGGAAGTGTCGAAATCAGACCCGAAGATAGCTGTAACTGATGATGAACAGTGTTCTGTCAAGAAAAAAGGGCTCACGACAAAACAGCTACTCGATCGACTGAAGGCTGGTGTTCGATCGAGTGGAAATGGTGAGGAAAGCCCTCGATCGAGTAGTCTTCCTGCTCGATCGAGTGAACAGAAGCGAAAGATGGTCGATCGAGTGGGAATGTTGCTCGATCGACTGAAGTTGCTGAAGAAACTGCTCGATCGAGTGAGGAAACTGGTCGATCGAACAGTATTGATGACGGGAAGCTTACTCGAGAGCCTGCTAGTGCTCGTTTAAGCGAAGAATTACCGGAAAGACCTCGTTCGAGAGGTAAGAAGCGTTCAAAGGATACTGAACTTGCCCCGGAAGACACTTTGGAGGCGAGAAACAAGGGACTCGAGATACCAATCACGGTTCCCTTCCCGAGGCGGTTGCAGAATACCAAGGTTAATCAACAGTTCGGCAAATTTGTTGAACTTTTGAAGAGCTTGGAAGTTTCCGTGCCGTTCACTGAATTGCTGACTAAGGTACCCTCTTATTTAAAGTTCATGAAAGACATTTTAGCACGTAAGAGGACTATAAATGACAGTGAGACCGTAGCTTTAACTGAGGTGGGGTCAGCCCTATTTCAAAATAAGTTACCCCCTAAGCAATCAGACCCGGGTAGTTTTTCGATTCCGTGTCACATCGGTATGCAGTTGATTGATAATGCGTTATGCGATTTAGGCGCTAGCGTAAGTGTCTTACCTTTGTCTCTGGCTAAGAGACTTGGTTTGACAAAACTGAGTTGCACCAACATGACTGTCCAGATGGCCGACCGTAGTCTATCACGGCCACTAGGTATAGTAGAAGACGTACCTGTCCAGATCGGGAAGTTCTTTATTCCCGTCGATTTTGTTGTCTTAGATATCCCCGAAGATGCACACACCCATATTATTTTAGGGAGACCATTTTTGTCCACTGCCCGTGCAGTGATAGACGTCAGTGGGAAGACTTTGACATTCCAGGTAGGGGATGAGGAACTGATTTTTCATCAGTCCAAATTCCGGAGAGCTCCCATGCAAGTTCAACCTTGCAATGCTCTTTCTTCTATTGTTCCTATTGTTGACACTCCGGATGGAAATTTGGAGAATAATGCTATTGTTGTTAACCCTCCGCCTCAGATTGAGAGCAAGAAGGAGGCAAGTTCGTCTGTTGTCCTTACTGCAGGTACAGATGAAAGCAAGGATGGGACTGTCAAGGGACGTGGTGTGGCCATTATCAATCAAAGTGGCAGCAAGGATGCCAAAGAAGATGACAGAGGAGCGAGAACAAAGAAAGTTCGAACCTACATTGATGGGAACTACATTCCTCCTACTGTCGCAAATGGTGATTCAAGCTCATGGAAGATGAAGAGGTCGGTCGATCGGCCGAGGTGACGTCCTCCATCGAGAAGCCCACGAAGGGGCTACGAAAAAGCGATGAGAATTAAACGGGGAAATGCCCCGTGTAACAAATTGTAATAGACAATTCGTTTGAATTTCTTTTAAACTTTGCTTTATTACGTTTTAATTAGGACAATTAGTTAGACAATTTTTAGCATAGACTAAGACTATAGACTGTGTTTGCTGCGTATTTGGTATTTTGGGATGTGTTTGGATGTATTCTATGCAGGTTTGGGGAAGCGTCACGCATTTTGAGGAAGTAAAGACGGAAATCAAAGAGCCTACAAGAGGAAGCCCTCGATCGAGTACTTTTTGTACTCGATCGAGTGGAAGTTGGTTCGATCGAGCTGTCTGGTTACTCGATCGAGAAAGGCCAAAGAGGAACAGGTCGATCGAGAGGTTTCTTACTCGATCGAGCAGAAGGGATATCAACAGTCCTCGATCGAGTGATTTAAAAACCACTCGATCGAGTGGTATGAATAGGACACGGGAGTTTTCTATACTTAACTCCTTATTTCAGTTTTCATTTCTATTTTTATCCCTAATTTCTTCTAACCCCTTCCTAATTGCGATTTCCATTTCCCCCAAATCACCTTTTTTTTGCCCAAAATTATCAAATCTGTCACCTACATTCTATTGCTAGCTCTTTAATCTTCAATAGCCTCTTATTTTCCCCCTCTTTTGTGCTCGTTTTCGCGGTTTTTAAAGGGAATTAGGGTTTGCGGGTTTTTCGATTAAAATCCGCCTTCATTGCTTGTTTAATTGAAGTTTAATTGCTATTATAGGATCATCTTCATCAAGTAAGTGTTTCATTCACACTCTTTGCATTTTCTCTTCGATTAATTTGAATTTCTTGAGGTGATTTTGAATTAAGGTTCGGAAAATCCATGCCTAGTAGAATTTTTTTTTCGATTTAATTGTGTTTATATGCCCTTAATTAGCTTCTTGATGATTTTATCCCAATCCCTCACTGCTTTGCTTGTTTAATTCGGAATTTGCGCGAGATTTCCGCAATTAGGGCTTCTAAGCCGGTTTTTCTCGACTGTCAGACGGTCTTTTTGTTGCCTTGCCTTGTTTAACTTCAGTCCATGCTTCCTTGCTGCTGTTGTTAATCCGTTTTTCCGTCCCCTGTCGTTATTACATGCTATAAACTTTTGGAAATCTCTTTCTGTGAGTCGACTTTTTCGCCTGCTAGTAGTCCTATATGTTGCCATATGCAGTTTTCTTGCTCATTTTAGTCCCTACTAGCAGTCATAACTGTGTCACTTTATCAGTACTCACATGCTGCCTTTCGAATTTGTTGAGGATTGTTGGATTTTATATGCTGGAAGTCGAATTTTTTTTTTCGACTGATAGGGCCACCTTTTGCTGTCACATGTTGGTTAACGGGTTGTTTTAACCACGGTTAGCAGCCATCTTCTCTTATCGTGCCCTTTGATACTGTACAGGATGGACGCGAGTTCTTTGCCTTCTACTAGTACGTCCTCCAGCTCGTCCGTGAGCGAGTCAGTGGTCCCTGCTGTCACCACTACAGTCCCTGCTTCTACTTCTGCCCCTGCTAGACCCTTCTCCATGCTGGACAGAGGACTCACACCTCGATTCCCGCAGCCAGGTATGGTGCCACCGAGGCCTAACCAGCAGGCTAGCCAGTTAGCCATCACTTTCAGCCCTTCTGAGGCTGATGTTACGGGAGAGGGCGCTCTCACCCCTTTACAGGATGCCCACGGTGCGTTTTACTTCGCGCTCACCGGACTCGGTTAGCCGCTTTACTTCGTTGCCCCCTCTCCTCCACCCGTTTCCTTGCACGGACTGACCTAGAGACCTTAGGAATTTATGAGGAGGTATGTAGTTTGTTGAACGGGACGGGTATGTCGGGTCTGATCACCATGCAGGAAGCTACTATTCGTACCCCTACGTACGAGTTTTTTAGCTCCTATTCCTTTGACACCGACTCTTATGATGCTGACCACTCCAGCTCTTGCATTCACTTTCGATTCCGCAACGAGTCACACCACTTTGGACTTTGGCCGAGGTTTGGGCGAGTTTTAGGCCTAGTTAGTGACGGTCCCACCGACCCACCTCGAGACCTCCTTCAGCCACTTTGGGCTGCACTTTCTCACACCCCCTTCCCTTCACGGAAGGGAGCTCACGTTCACTTACCCGCCCCCGTTACTACTTGCGTCTGATAGGAGAGACCATCTTTGGGCGACCTGAGCCCAATAACGTGACCAACACTGAGCTAGCGATTCTCGCAGGGTACCTCAACATTGACTCCGGTACCCCGTTTGTTCTAAACATTGCCTATCTGGTAGCTCAGCATTGGAACGGAATTGGGACTCGGGTCAAGACCGCTGTTTTCTGCGGCGGGCTAGTGACTAGGATTGCCCGCCACCTTTACCTCACTGACTCTTCACTCACTGCACCCGATAGGATGGCTTACCTTGACCTGGGTGCCATGGCTGACTTCGCCTGGTTCCCAAAGATGAAGGGGAGCGCGAGGACGTGGAAGATTTGTGGTTCCACGTCTGTTACCTTGCCGTGCTCTACCCTTCCTCCACTCTTACCGCTCCCGTCTGCTGCTGAGGGAGCGAGGCCACCTCCACCCACCTACCACCTTACACTTACCCCCACCTCTTCTTCTAGGAAGAGGAAGCGGGAGGCCGGAGCATCTTCTAGCTCCCAGACCCCGACTCCGGCCCGCACCCGGTCTCGGACTCGATGGATCCACACAGACTCCCACACCTCCACCTTCACTCACTCCACCTCCTTCAGATCCGGCCTTTCCGGCCAACTTTGTCTGCCCTCCTATTTTAGGGGCGCCCGAGGTCATGGACCAAGGGCGTCGTGATGCCGTGCTTTCGGATATGTGCAGGTACATTACTGAGATGAGACGGGATATGGCTTTGGCTGTATTCCCGCTCTACGAGTTCCATATCCGAGCCCGGCGACCGATTCCAGAGGGGTGGCCACATCCCTCCTTCTACCGATACCCAGCGGGCGGGTACCCTCCACTACCTTCTGACTCAGAGGAGGAGGCACCAGTAGCACGAGAGGTGCGGTTACGGGCTGAGCAGGCGGCACAGTCAGCTGCCAGAGAGGAGGCGAGTGACCCTCCGTTCGTACCCGGTCCGGAGGATCAGCCTGGAGATGACGACTGAGTCTCCCCCTTGTTTGTTGCTGGTTTGGGGAGACCGTTTTGTTGAGTCGGAGTACCTGGGAGACGGCGGTGCCGACGACGAGTAGCTACTGGTCTACTCACTTCCCCAAATTTCAGGCTGGTTTGGGGAAGTTCGCTTTTGTATGTACATTACTCTTTTCATTTTTGTCTCCTTTATTTATTTTTCTTTTGTTGGTTGTATACCCCCATCCCCCATCTTTCTGCTGGTGTATGCTGGAGGACAACGAGGGCGTTGTCCGTTTTGGTTTGGGGAGGGTATTGCATCCTTTTGAGTCTGCATTTGCATTTGTTTTGCATTCACGTTTAATTTCTAGCTTGCATTGTTGTTTATTTTCAATATAAAAAAATCAAAAATACAAAAAAATTAGAAAATTTCAAAAATTCAAAAACATTTCACGTTTAATTTAGCATATAGGTTGAGTCGGAACGGTAGATTCCCGTGATGAAATTGCACTTTAACTTGTCAATTTACTTGAGCCTTGCACATTTATTGATAGTTTTTAGCTTTGTCATTCGCATAATCTACGAATTTCTGTTCAAATAATAGCTGACTGTTTAGACTTGACCTATAAACTGGCAAACTACTTAAAAAAATTCTGAGTTTTAGAGCCATAACTGGTGACATTCATGACCAGTTCATTAGGAATTTTGAGAGTAGTACTCCTTGCATAGCATGTTTGTCTCATTTGCACATTTATGACATTCAATTTCTCGTCAAATGCACATATTCGGGTTTGTGGTTGGTGTCACATGCAGGGAGGGTCTTGCAAATTCCTCTTTCTTTATATCTTCACCCATCTAGCTCCACTTTAGCCAAAACTTGCCTTTTTGACCCATTAGCTACATTCCAAACTAAGCCTGCCCAGTCAAGCTAGTTAGTATGTCTTTTGTGGTATGTCCTCCATTGCAGTTTGGTCCGTAATCTTTGTTGGAGTTGGTGTATGATTTAAGAAAGGAGGAAAGAAAAGAAGAAAAAAAAAGAAAAAAAAAAGGGAAAAAAAAAAGAAAAACAGAAAAAAAAACTGTGATGAAAAAAGAAAGAAATAGAGATTGTGAAAAAGTTGTCCCCTCTTGTCAGAGTTGAGAAGATGTTCGAAGATGTACAATCGACAAGAGGGTTGGTTGTTTCAGTAAGTTGTTTCAGACGATGTGTTTTAAAAAGGAAAGTTTGTGACCGTCTGACTCCTCCGTTCTATCCCACATTTTTTGAGGAGATTGTGCCTTGAGTCTAGTGAGTTTTGTGCCAAGTGAAGGGCACTAGTACTTAGTTTTTCAGTCAGTTGAGATCCGGATGGTTTCATTATGGTCCTGTTAGGAACTAGCTTGACGCTTTTACCTCCACTTTTCCATAACTTATTTTGCCTTTTCTCACCTGAACCTCACTATTCCCATATTATTTGCATACCCTCTACCGTGACGGACATTGTTGGTTGGAATTTGTGCATTAGTACTTGAATTGTCTTTCATTTTTGTTGCATGCATGCTATGTAGGTCGCATTTAGGTGAGTGACTGTCTTTTCTTCTCTCTTTTACATACTACATTTACCCTTTGCTTCATGAGAGAAGAGTGACCACGTGAGAGTCCAGTTTTGTTGGTCTTGCAAGGTCGATAGGTCGACTTTATTTCGAACGACTTATAATTCGTTTGCGTATTGATTTGCTTAGCTTTAATCGTTGATTTTTGTTGCATTAATTTGGCTCAAGTAGACAAGTTAAGCTAGCTACGAGTTATCATTTCCGTTCCATTAGTTTAGTTTTGAGTTTACTCGAGGGCGAGTAAAGGTTTGGTTTGGGAGATTTGATACGTGCCTAATATATAGTCTTTTTGGCCTATTTCAAAGACGTATTTCTATG
This sequence comes from Silene latifolia, assembly GCF_048544455.1. Classification (NCBI taxonomy): domain Eukaryota; kingdom Viridiplantae; phylum Streptophyta; class Magnoliopsida; order Caryophyllales; family Caryophyllaceae; genus Silene; species Silene latifolia. The sequence continues at coordinate 80,808,397 of NC_133530.1, forward strand.
CTTTTCTATACTATTTTTATGGTATTTTGCCCCGAATTGGCTACTTTGGTGTATTTTGTCCTTTTTGTAGGAATGATCGCGAAAGTAGTGGAACCATATTCTTTTCCGTCCTTTTTGCATGCATTTAGAGGAGACGGAGTTGTCCCAGAGTAGAGTACCGCACTTGGAAGCATCATGGCACGCACTACGAGGCACTTGGGTGAAGACGTGAGCTGAATTGAAGATACAAGTGCTCGATCGAGTTGTTGCTGGTCGATCGAGTGGTTTCTAGACTCCCTGATGCTCGATCGAGCTACCCTTCAGTCGATCGAGTAAGCTGCATTTGACCAAGTCCTCGATCGAGTAAGCAGTTGGTCGATCGAGTAAGCAGTTGGTCGATCGAGGAGCTTCTGCTGAGATATCGGTCGATCGAGTGGTTTAACCCACTCGATCGAGAGGCTTTCGACATCATGGGCTTTAATCAGTCCATGTTTACTTATTTCCGCAAAGACTCTTAGTTGTTTTATCTATTTAACCTACGGTTTTACTAGGTTATGGGGCATCCTTTTTACTATTCCTTTACTATCTCTTTTTCCATCTAAGCTTTACATTAAGAAAGACTACTGCTGCTTTCTACGTTGCTTTTACCTTCTCTTTATTACTTTCATTTTTGGGATTTGCTACACTCGGATTTCGAGCTCTTTACGCCGGAATTTGCTTGGATTGTAATTTCCTCTCTTCTCTTAATAATAATTAACCTTCTTGTTGCATTAATTCCTTATTTGCTTTATTTATTCTTTTGCCCTAGTTTATTTATTATTGCATTTTATTATTATTTCATTATGTCTTCTGCTGGGAATTTATTTGCTGTTAGATTAATTACGAACATGAGTAGCTAAACCCCTTCCATGTTGGGATTAGGGAATCTGCGGTAGAATAATGATGACGTAGTGAATGAATTGGACGAATTGATTAAGAGACTCTGTCACTATAGCAATTTAACTGTAATTCCCGACCTAGTTGAGTGCACGCTTCTATGTCACCCATTAAACTGGCTACAATTAATCCTGGATCGAAAGATTGGACTAAATAGGCCTGCTATAAACAGTAGACTACCCTAATGAGGACGAAAGTTAAGTTAGTGGTATTTTAGGATAGGAAGTGGACCGAAAGGACCTTCTAACATCCGTCTCGCATTAGTTCGCCTGAGTCATTTACTGCCGAGTTGTTAGACTATCGTAGTGAACCGAATTCCCGACATGACCCTCTCTTCTTGATAGTTAAATCGTAATTTACCGCTTTTATTACTCATAGTTTAGAATCAAATTTAATCAAACCCCCCATTTGTTACCATAGGATTAGAAATAGACAGCTTAGTTGCGTTACCTCCATGTGGATTCGATACTCGACTGCCTCTACTACATTTTAGTTGAGACCGTTAGGTTTTATCTTTGATAGGGTTGTGATAGCCGTGTCAATAAGCAACCTCTCCAACCCGGTCTAAGATCTCATATGGTCCTATGAACTTCTGACTCAGCTTGCCTTTCTTACCAAATCTCATGACCCCACGCATATGAGACACTTTCAGAAGAACCTTGTCCCCAACCTGAAACTCTATATCCCGGCGATGTATAACTGCATAACTCTTTTGTCTATCCTGAGCCGCTCTCATCCTCTCCCTGATCAGCTTAATCTGCTCAACCATCTCATGTACCATCTCTAGTCCTAAAACCACTGCCTCAACACTGTCGTCCCAAAAAATCGGACTCCTACATCTCCTCCCATATAAAGCCTCAAATGGCGCCATGCCAATACTGGTGTGATAGCTGTTGTTGTAAGAAAACTCAATCAAATCTAACCTTTGTTCCCAGCTACCACCAAAATCCATCACACAAGCTCGTAACATATCCTCAAGAGTCTTGATTGTCCTCTCTGTCTGACCATCTGTCGCAGGATGAAATGCTGTACTCATCTTCAATGTCGTTCCTAAAGACTCCTGCAACTCTTTCCAAAACCTTGAGATAAACCTCGAATCTCTGTCGGATACTATGTCTTTAGGCACCCCATGTAATCTCAGCACATTCTTTCGATAAGCTATAGCCAATTGTGCCTTAGTCCATGTATCTTTCATTGGCACAAAATGAGCTGACTTGATCAGTCGATCCACTATAGCCCATATCATGTTGTTACCCTGCTGACTCTTCGGCAAACCCACGATAAAATCCATAGAGATGGACTCCCACTTCCACTCAGGTACTTCTAAAGACTGAATCTTACCTTGTAGTCGTCACTGCTCCCCTTTAACTCTCTGACATGTCAAACAATGGGCCACAAACTCAGCTGTTTCTTTCTTCATCCCAGGCCACTAGAAAGTCTTCTTTAAATCCTTGTATAACTTGTCACCACCTGGATGTACCGAAAATGGTGTACAATGCGCCTCTGTCATGATTGTCTTTTTCAGCTCCTCATCATTAGGGACACACTACCTCCCATCAAATCTCAAACTACCATCTGTATGAATAGAGAATCGAGACAAAGTCCCTTTCTCTACTCCAGCTCTCTACTCCACCATCTTGGGATCCAACTCCTATTTACCGCGAATATCATCATAAAGCTCAGGCTGCACCATCAAATCTCCCATGGCATCCCCTTTCTGGATCATATGTATCCCAAACCTCCCAACCTCATCTCTCAATCTCATCAATGATATAGCTGTGCACAAAGAATGTACACTCTTCCTACTCAAAGCATCTGCAACTACATTGGCCTTCCCTTCATGGTAGATAATATCCATGTCATAATCGCCAATCAGCTCCATCCACCTCCTCTGTCTCTTGTTCAACTCCTTTTGAGTGAAGATGTACTTGAGACTCTTGTGATCTGAAAATACCTCAAAGGTCGCCCCATAAAGGTAATGTCTCCAAATCTTGAGAGCAAACACAACTGCACCCAACTCCAGATCGTGTGTAGGATAATTCTCCTCATAAGGCTTCAATTGCCTAGAAGCATAGGCAATCACTTTACCATTTTGCATCAACACACATCCCAAACCATTCGTTGAAGCATCCGTATACACTTCAAAGTTCTCACTCCCTTCAGGCAATGCTAAGATTGGAGTTGTGGTCAAACGCTCCTTTAATGTTTGGAACGCCGTCTCACAACTCTCATCCCAACGAAACCTATTCTCTTTCCTCATCAAAGCTGTCATAGGTCTAGCAATCTTGGAGAAATCTTTCACGAACCGTCGATAATATCCAGCTAAACCCAAGAAACTCCTGATCTCAGCTACATTCTTTGGTGCTTCCCACTTGGTAACTGGCTAACTGCCTCAATCTTTGCAGGATCCACAACTACCCCTTCCTTTGAAATCACATGCCCCAGAAAGGCAACTTTCTCTAACCAGAACTCACACTTGGACAACTTGGCATACAACTCATGCTCCCTCAAGGTCTGCAACACAATCCTGAGATGCTCCTCCTTAGTCTTGGAAAAGACTAAGATGTCATCTATGAAAACCACCACAAACTTGTCCAAAAACTGACTGAAGATTCTGTTCATCAAGTCCATAAACACAGCTGGTGCATTAGATAACCCAAACGGCATCACTACATACTCATAATGGCCATACCTCGACGTGAAAGCTGTCTTTGGTATGTCCTTCTCTCTAATCTTCACCTGATGGTACCCCGACCTCAAATCAATCTTAGAAAAGACTGATGCACCACTCAACTGATCAAACAGGTCATCTATCCTTGGCAAAGGATACTTGTTCTTCACCGTCACTCTGTTCAGCTCCCTGTAATCTATGCACAACCTCAGGCTCCCATCTTTCTTTTTCACAAACAGAATTGGCGCTCCCCACGGTGATACACTAGGTCTAATATATTCCCTCTCAATCAGATCATCTAACTGCTTCCTGAGATCCTCCAACTCCTTAGGACCCATCCAGTACGGTGCCTTAGAGATTGGCCCTGTCCCCGGTTTCAGCTCAACACTGAAATCTATCTCCCTCTTCGGTGGCAACCCTGGAATCTCCTCTGGAAAGACATCTGGAAACTCCCCTACAACTGGTATCTGCTCAACTGTCGGACTCTCCATCCTGTCATCTCTCACATGGCACAAGATCAACGGGCACCCCTTCCTCAGATAGGACTTTAAGGTCACAGCCATAATCAACTTAACTTTGGGTTTGACAACAAACCCACGATAAGACACACTAATGCCCTTAGGACCTCTCAGAGACACTTTCTTTTGATGACAGTCTATCTTAGCCTTGTACTTTCCTAACCAATCCATCCCGACTATCATCTCAAAGCCGTCTAAAGGAAACTCTAGCAAATCTACAGGTAGATCAACTTGTCCTCCTATCATGGATACATCTCTATACAACCTCCCACACGATACAGACTCACCCGAAGGTATAAAAAATTCCTCTCTTACAGACTCATACTCTCTCAGACCCAACTGTTTAACATGACTCGAAGATACAAACGACTGTGATGCTCCCGAATCAAACAAAACGAAGGTATAAACACCATTAACAAGAAAAGTACCAATGATAACATGAGTGTCGTCCTCAGCTGCTTTCTTCTCCATCATAAACTACTTGCCACTGGTCTTCTGCCTACCTCCCTGCACAGTACTAGCTGAAGTAGCCGGTTTAGCACCTGACCCCTGGTTGTTGTTGGTGTTCGTAGCTGGTTTCTGATAAGAATTACCGCCATTGCGGTTGCCCCCACCGTTGTTGTTCTGACCTCCCCTATTGTTCCATGACCCAGCCGGTCTGTTACTCGCATAACTCTGTGCAGGACCCTGAGAAAAGCTCCCTTGTCCCGGCCTCTGAAAACCTCCACTCACCGCACTGGTGCACTCATGTCTCTTATGGCCCATACCGCCACAGTTGTAGCAGGTCATACCCCAGCTACCACCACTACTACCACGACCTCGCCCAAATGAAGCCCCAACACTAAACCCCGAGCCCGATGAATATGCTCTCGCCTGAGTATGGTTACCCTTCTTATAGTTGGATTGGCCACCTCCCTCACTCTCAGCCTTTCTTTTCTCAGCACCTCTCTCTCGGGTCATCTCCACTAGCCTCTCAGCCCTCCCAGCTCTCTCATAAGCTTCCTTAACATCCGTAAGGACTCCCACAGTTAGTTTCTCCATGATCTTGGGGGTCAACCCCTTCTCAAATCTCAGAGCTAAGTTCTCATCACTCAAACCCATATCCTCAGCATACCTAGCCTTCTCATTAAACTTACGGTATTACTCAGCCACCGTCATGTCAGATGTCATCTTAAACTCATCGAACTCCCCTCTCAACTTGCTCCTGACATGTTCCGGTACGAACTCTCGCCTCATGGCTCTCCTGAACGCATACCAAGGTATAGCAGGTAGTCCTTGCTTCATGTACATCTCCCTAGCACCCATATTGACCTTATCCTACCACTCACATGCCGCTTCCCTCAAGTAGAACGCAGCTTGTTCCACTTTCAACTCATCCGAGCAATGAACTAACTCCAAGATATTCTCCATCTCCCTGTGCCAATTATCTAGAAGAATTGGCTCCTCGGTCCCCTTATACTCTTTCGGGTTGAATCTCGATATGTGGATGCTGATCTTTGAATGATCAACCTCCTTATCCTTTCCACTCTTTTCAACGCTTCCGTAAGAGCATCCTGGTGCTCCAACATCTTTACTATATCATCGGTAGTCATGTTCTCATCTCTAGCATACATGACGTTTCTCTTTGGTGGCATCTTGTAACTATATAAGAAAAGGTAGATATAAACACGCATACTATAACCCGAAACACGTATATCACCCGCACAGAACCCACTCGATCGAGTACCCGAACCCACTCGATCGAGCTGAGGCCACTCGATCGAGTGCCCAACATACTCGATCGAGTGCCTCGACTCCAGAACCTAATCAGACTTCTGCCCAAAAACATACTCGACCGAGCTGACAAGCCACTCGATCGAGCGTCCCCTACTCGATCGAGTGCCCCAATGTACTCGATCGAGTAACCAAAAACACGGTTCTGTCCAGAAAATATCAAACTACCTACTCGACCGAGTCACACCCACTCGATCGAGTGCCTCACCTACTCGATCGAGTGCCCCCCCACTCGATCGAGTCATGCAGACTCGTATACACTACCCGCATGTTCATCTCACTTTCCCAACATATTATACAACTACTATACTTTCAATAAGATGGCAATAACTACGCATACATTTCTACGCAACTCTTTATGTAATCAACAAACGATCTATTCATATTATCAATATGCCACATTATAAACATCCAATATACTTTTCATTCAATTCAACATATAAAACACTTATCTTTCAACTTTTATCCATACCTCCAATTCTCCACATCCAACACCCAACAATTCACAACACATGCCACTATGTACACATACAGACCAAAAGACAACACATACGACCCTGACACGTACCCCATGTGACCGGTTCAAAATTGCAGGGCGAGTTCGCGACTTTAGGACGTCTCCCAAGCCTTTGCATTAGCTCCTACAACTTCTACCCCGGGTCCATTTTAATTGACACCCTATGTTCATTAGATTCATTGGTTACAAGTTTCAGGATCGTCGCTCTGATACCACTTTGTGACACCCCCATACTCCAAGTGCCTTACCAGGACCACTCAGGTATAAGAACGTCACCATCTCGGTTTCCCGAGGCAATGATAATCAAATGACAATAAAGAAACATAATTTAAATAGCCAAACTGTTTAAAGTGATTACAAATCCAAATCCAAACTGACAAAACGTACAATACATGTTCTCAAAAACAAAATGTCTAAACAGCTAAAATATGACAGCGGAAGACTCTAATTAGCTCGTGGTGACACATCCCAGCTAGCCTAAATGCCTCTAGTCAAACCTGCTCAACAACTGCTCACCATCCCCGAATGGATCACCACAGTTTTTGAAACAATTAAACGGGGTCAGTAATAATTACACAAAATAAGATACAATACAACATATACCAAACAGCTCAATCGTCACATCAAACCCCGGTCTCCATAATCAATCTCCACGTAATTGACTACACACTAAAGTGTGTAACCCTGCCAGAGTACCCATCGCAACAGATACTCCACACCGCCAGTGGGGGACCTCAGCCGTACCCACCAAATCCCCGCTCATCTCCATCGAGCGATAAACCCAAGTCCATTAATGTGCAAATCCCTTCTATGGCGGGTTTCACAGAAGGCGAATCATGGGCGTGAAGCCACTCCCGCAAGTGACTCCACTCAGCCAGGGACACGCCCCGAAGAACACAGACAGACAAACAGTAACCATAACACTAAAATCAACAACCGTCTGAATCAATCAACAAGATATAATCACAACCGTCTAAATCAATCAACAATCACTAAATACAGCACAATTCACTACACATATCATGTAACTAATACTGAGTAGGGAAAACCCTACCTGAAATGCAATCACAAACAGCAGACGATCTAGCAGCTGTCTCAAAATCGTTCTTCTACGAATCCTCATCCTATTCACATAATCATATAATCACTACCAACACAACAAATCATAAAAACCCCTAATCCCAAAATTAGGGTTTAAACAAAGTCAACCAAACGCTATAAAATTGGTATGTAGGACTTACCCTTGACACAAGAATCACAAGGACACAAAGAACAACGAAATTCGACCTCTCAAGCTCCGGGATTTGCCAATAATGCGGATGAAGAGAACAACGTAGTTTGAATCTCCTTTTTGAGTGTATTAGGTTTATAAAAGTTTTTAGGAAAGATGACGACATAATATATATACTAATCCGCATTATTAACAAAACCCGTCAAAACATAACCCGCTAACCGACTTACTCGATCGAGTAAGTAATGTACTCGATCGAGTGCCCCTTACTCGATCGAGTACCAAGGCTACTCGATCGAGTACCCTACAGACAGAATACTGTTTCGTAAATCAAAACACCCTTACTCGACAGAGTAAGGCCCACTTGATAGAGTATCTAGAGACCCACAAAACCGTAGTATTACAGAAAGTATCTTAAAAAACGAGGGTGTGATTTTTATGTTGTGCTATATTTTTATGTTGTGCTATATATTATATTTATGTCATGTTTTTTTTAGAATTTTTGTTATTTTTGTTTAAAGATGGCTATAAAAGCGATTTTAATGCTAGTCGGATTTAAATCCAGCTCATAAGTTACACCTTTATATGACTTTATCAACTAAAATAATTGACACCTGTTTCTTTTTTTTAAAGAGTTAATGTTCTAAGATTTATTCAATTGTAATGGTACGTATATTTGTAATTTTTACCAGTTTCATCAAGGGTACACATACTTTGTTGATCTCTTGGTTAATGCCTTAATTTAGCCACCACTTTTACAAGAAGACGACATGTAAAAGCTGAAATTTATAAGAAACCTTTTTGACTGATATGATAAGCCAACTGTAAAAATGTTGTGTGTTCTATTGTACCTTGTAACTGCAAGGTGGTGCTACTCTAGTCGGTAAGTTTTAACTCAGGAGTTCAACTTCAACTACTACTTGCTTTGATGAAAGTTTGTGCCTCCTTATCTTTTGTAACGGTTTATGGAAAATGTCTTAGTTTACAAGTCAAGAAGGTTATATGTTTTTTTCCAAGTTAAATGACCTATAAGGATAGTATACTAACGGGGTATGAGAATTCAAACTTAAAACTTATTCTCTATTATACCTCTTTCTTAACCACTAAATTAAGACATTTTCGGTAACAAGATTATATTCAAAACAATAGTTCTAATAATCAAATCCTTCATATTGCTCTTATAGTTTGTAGCTCGTACTTGTATTTAGAGGTGAACTTTGATGCGTGTCAGCCAGCCCGCGCAACGGGGTCAACAATCCCTCAGCCTGCTCCCCTGGCCCGTCCAGCCCGCCCTTATACCCGGGCTGGTCCTAGGTTCCCTCTACCCCAGCCCACACTACCCAAACCCGCTTGCCCCACCCCTATTTTTTCCCATTTTCCCCAATCGGGTTCAAGGCCATCACTTCCCGCCCCAGCCCGCACACCCTCAGCCAGTGGTATGGGCTCGGGCTCCCTCCCACCAACCCGACCCGACCTGTACCGAACCGGTCCACAACCCACCTTTACTTGTATTACGTTAGAATGAAAATGATGACTTTCAATAGTTATATCCCAAGAAACTGAGATAAGAAATACACCTTCAATAACAAAACTGCTACATAAAAAGTGTTTTTGTGAGAAAATAAATATTTTGAATTCGAGCTAATCGGTTAAAGTTACTATCAGTTCACATTTATTCAAGTTTGGGTATCTTTCTGGTATATTAGGATTTTGTTCAATTTCGGTTTATTTAGGATCAATCGAGTTTCATGCACTATTCAAGTTACTCATATAAGGTCTTCAATAGGGTATCAATTTAAATATTTTCAATTTTCCAGTTTTGGTATTTTCCGGATTTGGTTTTTATTTTGCCAGGTCTAATGGCACATACTAGACCTCACAAAAGAATCAGTCGGGTCAGGTAAGTTCGGGCCGAATCGGGTTGGGTCATTTCGGGTTCTGGTCATTATCATCTATTAAGCTGATTTCACGTTTAAGACCGTCTCATATAAATTTTTAATCTGACAAATAACAACATTTGTACTTATGAATCAATTAGTCTCGCTGAAGACGGGTCAGAGCAAGTGACGGATAATGCCACTCACAAAACGGATAGAGGGGACAAGGTGGGGGCACCTCCATGTGCTTCCCTCTCTCCTCTATTTGGGTCATTTGTGAGGGAAAATGGTATCCGTCACTCCAAAGTGACGGATACGTGCCGTCACAAATGAGATTTTGTGCTTATGAATAGGGGTGGTCAAAAGTACGGGTCAGTCCGGCCCGACCCGCCTACCGGGTCACTTTTGGCCCGGCCCAATTCGCCCACGTGTCACTTGTGGCCCGACACATCTCAACCCATCTCTCAGCCCGGCCCGAGCCGCCCTATTATCGGGCCGGTTCCGGGTCCCCAAATGTCAAGCCTGACCCGTCCTAACCCTAGGCCCGCCCTAGAACACGCTTCACGGGCTACCTTTTACCCAACCTTCCCGCCTCAACCCGGCCCGCTCCGCCCTCAATCTCGGGCCGGTTCCGGATTTCCCAAGTCAAGCCCGGCCCATCCCGACCCGGCCGACCCTCACCATTAACCAGCCCTACTTATGAACAGCCCATTTATTGGAGAGAATCAATTATACAACACAGAACCGTTTCTCAGGGTGGCGGGTGGCCCACATTCACCTTAGGTAAAAGTAAGCATAAACAGTTACAGTAATAATCAAGGTAAAACTTTCAATATAGCCTGCAGCCTGGCTTCTATATAAAGCACACAACTTCACAAGTTCCTCCACTCACTAAGAAGATTTCAGGTAGTTGCGTTACAAAGAATACTCAGAAAACAAACCAAATAAAACTGCATTTTCCTTTCATTACAATAATCACTAGTAACACTGCAATGGCAGTTGCATCAGTAAATCACAGTCCGAAACCAGTTGCAACATTAACACTTACTAGTACTTGTATTACTAAATTGACTTTCATATTCACAATTCTCTTTTACTTCCCTGTTGAGGCCCAATCTCGGGCTTTTTTCGTCTTTGGTGACTCATTGGTGGACAATGGTAACAACAATTACTTAGCCACTAGTGCTCGGGCTGACTCACCGCCCTATGGTATTGACTACCCTACACGCCGCCCTACTGGCCGCTTCTCTAATGGACTTAACATGCCTGATATTATCAGTTACGTTTCATTTTCCATAATTAGTATTACTACTTGTTTTACATTGCATGATCACGCTTATTATTGTACGTAACTTTAAGGGTCTTCGGACACTGTAAACAAAATATGTTTCTGTTTTGCCAAATTACTTGCAAATTTTAACTTTTTTTTTCCCCTGATTTTTACGAGCCAATAATATGCTTTGTAATGTGTACGTCTTACTTTGTAGAGGTCTAAATATGCTGTGTACGACGTGTGATTAGGTGAATCAATTGGTGCTGAACCTACACTGCCATACCTAAGCCCGCAGCTAAATGGTCCGCGACTATTGGTTGGTGCCAACTTTGCTTCAGCTGGTGTCGGAATCCTCAATGACACTGGAATTCAGTTTGTAAGTTTCAAACTCATGTTTCATTCTTGCTATGTTTGCTTATACTGCACTGCAAATCATGTGTTTTATGTTAATTGCGCTTGTTATGTTCGTCATGGTAGTAATTTCATTCACCTGCAATGTATCTATAATGTTTCTCTTTTATGTTCGTCATGGTAATAATTTCATTCATGGTAATAGTCATATAGATGCTACTCCGTATATATGAAGCCTTGTCTTTCAATAATTGAACAACATATATTACTTTGATGCTTACGGCGAGTCATTCTCCAACTACTTACTTAATGGTACTTTTAATTTGTTAGAATTAACCAAAGCAATGTATGTAGCCCACTAGCACCCATCGTTTTCATTAGAAAATAATGTCGAGTATATATGTTGTTGTTACAAGTTACAACGACATTACAATACATTACTCGAATGTCTCAAATGCTACTCGATCTTGTTTATGGTAGGATAAAGAAGTTAGATAAAAATAACAATAGATCGCGTGTTCTCTATGACCATTAGAAAAATAGATCGATAATTATTGCATCAATCGACTGCTAACAACCTAGATTAAATTGTAATTAAAAATGTTGTAGACTGAACTCTGTGTGTGTGTATGCAGCTGAACATCATAAGAATATCTAGGCAACTACAGTACTTCGAAGAATACCAAAAAAGAGTGAGTGATATGATCGGAGGTGGTGCGACACAAGAGCTAGTGAACCGTGCCTTGGTGCTAATTACACTTGGAGGCAATGATTTCGTCAACAACTACTACTTAGTCCCATTTTCAGCCAGATCTCGCCAATTCGCCCTCCCAAATTATGTCACTTACCTTATCTCTGAATATCGCAAAGTCCTCTCGGTATACTATTTTTTTTTTCTCTTTATTTTGTATTTTTGTATACTTATATTCGAGTGTATTACTGTAAGCAATGATAATATGTGATGATGCATGGTTACAGAGGCTATATGAGCTGGGTGCACGTAGAGTGCTGGTGACAGGAACAGGTCCAATGGGGTGCGTACCATCAGAGATAGCACAGCGCGGCAGGAATGGCCAATGTTCTCAAGAACTCATGACTGCTGCCGACTTGTTCAATCCTCAGCTCGTTCAACTCATTAATAACCTCAATTCTGATATCGGCTCCCCGGTCTTTGTTTCTGCCAATGCCTTTAGGATGCATATGGACTTTATCTCTAATCCTCAAGCCTATGGTATGTACACTGGGTCTTGATGATGTAGACGCGGTCAAGTACGTATAAGTTGTAGTTTAGTAATAAAGAAAGATAAAGTGTAAAGGACAAATATTCATTGACATTTAGAATGACAAGGGACCATTAAACATTAAATCCTCCACTTCATTGTTAGGTAGAATACTTGGATTGATCGAAAGTAACATAATAGTAAGGTCTTTGACATTGATGGGAATTAACTTTAGCAGAAACTGTAAGATTACTACTTCAGAATATTCCTAAACAAACCAATTTACAGTGTGACAGATTATAAGCTCAAATTTAGTATTATCTGACTTTTGTGCAGGGTTTGTGACATCGAAGGTAGCGTGCTGCGGTCAAGGACCATACAATGGGATAGGACTTTGCACACCATTGTCAAATTTGTGTTCAAACAGGGATGAATACGCGTTTTGGGACGCCTTCCACCCGACTGAGAGAGCAAATAGGATAATTGTTCAGCAGATATTGGCTGGTAATCCAGAGTACATGCACCCAATGAACCTGAGCACAATCATGGAGTTGGATTCCAGAGTTTAAGAGAATAAGAACTAATTAAGCCATCTTAGTAGGTTAAGTATTAAGCTTTTATGTGTGTGAGTTTTAATTTGGAATGCTCCTTTAATCATAATTTGTGTGATGGTTGGAAGTTAGTAAGGTATTGTAGTACATCTTGGATGATAAATGAATCAAGGCTTTGTTCCTTCAAATTAGTGTTGAAAACTGTTATTAAGTGTGTACTATTGAGTGTGGAATTTATGTCAATGTTGGCCTTATTCTGGCAATACTGGGTCCAGTATGGTTACTACTAACTAGTCCTCATTTCCAGAGACTTTCCTCACAGTAAATATCATTAGAGATGGAAGTGGGTACGGGGCCGTTGGGTTGACCCGCCCCAAAACGTCACATGGCCCATTATTGATTGATATGGCCTGGTAGTCTGGCACGACATGGGTCATGCTTTGGCCGAAGCTTGAAAAAGAAGACTGTTCCGGGTGTAATTCCGGAGCAGGATTTGTGACCACGTAAGCTTGATGAATGACGTCTTTTTGCTTGTCTCTTCCTTTCGGTCTCTCCTGTAAAGATGAACAAACGAGGGCTCGGCTTGACCGAGCGTCTTCACTCCGACGCTCAAGTCGAAACTTAAAGAGATTAAGTTGTGTGTTAACTTGGCAAAGTATTTTATAGAGAGATAAGGGAGTTTATCTGAGATTTTAGGTTAGTTTTTGGGATCCTTTTCTCAATGAGAAAAGTGGAGTATTTATAGACTTTCACCTTTTGTCACGTAGTGGCAAGTGGCTAGCAGGTGAAAGACTGCATTACTACCCTCGAGGGACCCATGGCGGCGCGGCGGGCTGGTTGACTCCATGCCGAGGGGACTTGGATGTGAGTACGCGGATATGCCTCTCGGCGGCTAGTTGCGAGACCGAGACCCAGTGACAGCCGACAGTCGTCGTGGTTAGGGTTTGTCTAATACGTTGACTTCTTGTCTTTTGGCTTTGACCTTGCTCAATATGTTGACTCGGTCAGCGGGTGCAGAATATGCCCCATCAATTTGCCCCAGCGTAGTCTATGTCGTGGTATGGACCTTCGATGAGTGTTGAGCGTATTCTCGCGCATGTTGAGCTTCTTCCTCGCTTCTTCTTCCTCGGCTTGGTTACGTTCGGCCGTACCATATCCCCCTCCACATGGTTGTGTAATGGACATCCAATGTGGAAAAGAAAAATGGCACTAGCCGAGACCAAGGTTGAGAGTGTCGTGTGCTTTGATTTCCCCGGTCTTTGCCAAGCTTGGTTGATCACCGGGCGTTAGCAAGTAGATACCAAGGAGCGTGTCGAAGAAGATTTGTTACTGTATGTCGATTGACATTCCGTGGCTGCATGCTTGACACGTGGCTTGGTGCTGATTGGTGGACGCTTCATGGGCTTTGCTCTGATTGGTCCACTGAATGGGTTTTGCTTTATAAATAGAGCAGTTAACCCCTCATTTTGGCCATCAAACTTCATTTTCTCAAAAAATTTCCTCTCTCTTAGCTTTTTCGAAGAAATTTCTCTCTAGTCTTCAAAGCGTTACTCGGCGTAACACTTTCTTCCAAGGTAAACAAACAAATTTTTCCCAACTTTTTACTTGTTTAAATAATTGTTGTCACCATGTCTTCTGCTGATGCTCAACCCAGTACCTCTGCGCCGGGGGGCGAACTGTCGCGTCCTGATGAGCAGGAGCCACTGGTTGTCACCCCGATAGGGTTTGGGGGTCCCAAGTCGCCTTCTCCTGAAATTGAGGAGAAATTTTGGAGGGTTTCGATGATGATGATGATGATGAAGAGACCCAATCCGACTCAGAGAGGCCGCGAGAGAGGCCGCGTTATTCGTGGCACGGCGAAGCCTGCTCGATCAATCCTGATCGTGTTTGGACGAATAAGTTCGCTTGTTGTTCCGGTCATGATCTTTTTGAAGACCATTACTCCTTCGGCGGGGGGTATAGAATCGTTGTCCCTGGGGGTGATCAGGTGGTCTGGTGCCTTCCCGAAGGCTGTATCGTCGTGTACATCAGACATCTGGAGTATGGGCTTCGATTTCCTCTTAATGAACACGTCGCCGCCATAATCAAAGCTATGAACGTCGCTGTGGCACAACTGCATCCGTTGGCCATTAGAACTATTATTGGCTTTGTATGGTTATGTCTTTTTAAATGGGAGGCCCCAACGGTGAACCTCTTCCGCCGGCTTCACCATCTTCGGCAGACTACCCTAGGCGGCTCGGGGTGGTACAGCGTACAGACTGAGCCGGGTTACGTCACCGTTTCCAAGCTGACATCTTGCAAGGACTGGAAGGGGCGGTGGGTATATGTTGAGGTGTCGGAGGACTATCCACTGCCTCGGTCCTTTCAGAGCCACGTCAACTTGCGGTGTGAGAATCAGGGGGAGCATGATAGATATGTCTCCCGGAATAAGCTTAAGATGGACGCCAAGAAGGTCTATCTTAAGGAGAACGAAGAGCGGGCAATGAGGCTGTTTGAGGCTGAGAAGGATGGTACGCCAAAGGGATGGATGCCTCCGACGCAGATCGTTCTTCAGGACGAGCCGCTTTGCCACATCGGCCTCATACCGGCCCTCGGCCAGGGTGAGTGGGGTCGGTATGAGGCCCACCTTTGCTTTTTATGCTTTCGTTTTTTTTTAGCTTTGTTTCTTGCAGATCGATTCGGCCAGGATCTCTCCGTCTCTATCCTAAAAAGGTTGGGACTCGACCAGGGCGGGAGAGTTGTTGAGCTGCATCCTAAGGCCGCGCCACGTGATCGTAAACCGGCCCCGCACGAGCTTATAGAGCAGGCGATGAAGGCAATGGATGTGGCGGCGGCTCGAGCGGAGATCGGCGGTAACGTGCTGCGCCGGAGACCAAAAACAACGTCTACGGCGGCAACGGCGTCAACTCCAGCTCAATCTTCAATCCCCGTAGTCCAAAAGGAGCAGGTGGTCGTCGATGTCGAAGAGGAGGTCACCGTTGTGGAGGGTCCTCCTCCTTCAAATAAGAGGAAGGAAAAGACACCTGCTGCTGCTGTTACCGAGGCAGGGAAAGAGAAGGGGTCAGCCGGCCCTCTGCCCAAGAAGGCTAGGACCGGTACGGATCTAACCCATGGCTCGGATTTAGCAGGTTCCCTAGGCGTCCCGATGACAAAGCTTTACGATATGTCGATGAATGTTGACATGGATGCTTTGTCTGGATTTTTGTAGATCGGTAGCGCCGCCATCCGTCGTTCTCACCGAACGCGATTGGAGAAGCGACTGCTCGGACGGGCGATAGAAATGTCACCGTCGACTCCTCATCCCGAAGGTTTCCCCTCTCGGCTACGGCGGAAGGCATAAGGTTGTCCAAGAGAGGTGGTAAAGTGGGTGAACTAGCGGCGCTCATATTATGGAGCAAGAAAAGGTCATGGCTCGAGCTGCCCCTGCGCTTGAACGGCTTAGGCTCGACCTTGCCGCTGCTAAGAAGGAGGCCGAGAAGTCGAAGGAGGACTTCCAGGCCGCCATGAAGGACTTCCTCGCTGAGCGAAAGCTTAGGGAGGACGTTGAGAAGGCGGTCCTGGCCGAGAGAGCCAAGGTTGAGGTCATGGAGGCCGACGCCGCTAAGTCATGGGAGGAGAAAGACAAATTTGAGGGCGGCTATAAGGTCGTGGTTGAGCAGAAGGAGAGATGGAAGACTCTTCATTCGGCTGAGGCGAAGGAGCATAAGAACACCAAGGATATCCTTGCTCAGAGGGAGAAGGACATTGAGACGTTGAAGACCGTCATCATCCCTGACATGTGTGCCCAGTACCGGGACCAAGCTGAAGATGCTACCAGGGATGCAATTAAAGAGCTCGTTCCTGAAGGCTTCTTCCCGTGGCAAGAGTTTGACCGGCTTCTGGATGAGAAGGCCGCTGCTGCGGAGGCCAAGGCCGCGGATGTGGCGAAGGCAGCGAAGGCCGCTCAGGAGGCTGCGGAGAAGGCGGCCCGGGATGCTAAGGTGAAGGAGGCCAGAGAGGAGGCTGAGAGGGCAAAGGCAAGTGAAGCTGCCAAGCTTTCCTCTGGGCCGCCCACCGTTGGTGATGCTGCTACTGCTGCCGGTGGCGAGCAGCAACAAGCATAGGGAGACGGGCGGTCGTCACCTGATTCACCCGGCCCTTCGGATAGTTTTAGCTGTTCGGGGGCCAACTATTGAGCCTTTCCTCCCTGCCATCCTTTTGGCGCTTCAAGTCTTATGTTTGTAACCTTTTGTTGTACCTTCTCTTTTTTTTTTATAAACTTTGGTAGGTTGTGTTTAGGCTATCCCTATGGGGACGGCCGTCGACTTTGTTTTGCCTTGTAAACATTTTTCAATAAAGTTTGTTTATTTGCCTCCGGCTTGGCCGAGGCTTTGATCTCATTCTCCATTGAGTTGTCTTCTTACGTTTTTAACATATTGAGCGCTTTTTCGTTTTTACCTTCGGCCTGGCCGAGCGATTAGATGTGTATCTCAACTGTACTTAAACGTTTTTAAACATGTTGGCATGTCGGTCGCTTCCTCCTCCACTCCCGGTTTTAGCCGAGGCGATCAGATTTGCGCTTCCCAACTGCCGTTGTGAACATGTTAGCGTATCGGTCGTTGTTCCCCGTCACTCCCGGCTTTGGTTGGCCGAGGCAATCGAGGTTACGGCTCGACAGCGTTCGTATCTATAGACATATTGATCGCTTCCTCTGCCACTCCCGGATTGGCCGGGCAGTCAGATTTGCGTTCTCAACTGTACTCATACGTTCTTAAGCATGTTGGTCGCTTTCGCGAGTATCAACTGCATTTGTAGTGATTTGCCCGGTGGCGTCTACTAAGCATGTTGGTCGCTTTTGCGAGTATCAATCGCCATTGCGGTGATCGCCGGCTTTGGCCGTGGCGTCTACCTTGGTACGACTACGGAGGGGACTCTTCATTTTGATGGAAAACTTGGATCACTCTTCATTAGATATAATCACGCGTTGGGGTGCCCACAACGGTCTCGAACACCTCCGCCGCTATATGAAGTATTTTCTAAGGTTGTCTGTGTTCCGGTGGCTCATTAGAGGCACTCCCTCCATGTCCTGTCACACCGTCGTCCCGCCTCATTTCTTCAACCACCTTGTAGGGTCCTTCCCGGTTGGCCGTCATTTTACCATGGATGTTTCCTTTGTTTGTGGCGGCGACTTTCTTAGGACTAGATCTCCTACTCTTAAGTCCCTTTTGTGGACCCTACGGTTGTATGCTCTTCTCATTCGGTTTTGATATACTGCCAAGTTGAGCCGTGCCGTATCTCGACTTTCTTCGACCAGGTCTAGGGAGGCTCTCAGGCCTTCCTCATTTTCAATCGGGTCAAAGGTTTGCGTTCTAAATGTCGGCACCGACCGCTTCAATCGCGGCGACGGCCTCGGACCCATAGACTAGGTGGAATGAACTGTACCCTGTTGCTTCTTTTTCCGTGGTTCGAAGTGACCACAGGACGCCGGGTAGTTCATCAGCCCATATTCCCTTTAGATCTTCAACCTTCTTTTTCAACCCGTTCAATATTGTTTTATTAGCTGCCTCCGCCTGCCCGTTGCTCTGAGGGTGGCAGACGGAGGAGTATGCGAACTTGATACCGAGCTCTTCCAGCCAGTTCATTACCATGTCACTCCAAAACTCTCGGCCGTGGTCAAATACCATGACTTGGGGTAACCCAAAACGAGTTATGATGTTCTCCCAAATCACCTTTCTTACGGCCGCCGTGGTCTTGGCAGGTACCGCGACAGCCTCGACCCATTTGGTGAAGTAGTCAACGGCGACGATTAGGTACTTCCTTCCTCCGGAGGCCGTTGGGAATGGTCCTAGTAAATCCATCCCCCACTGTGCAAATGGTAGGGGACTAAGTACCGGTTGCAGGTCTCGGGAAGGTGCATGTATTACCGGAGCATGCATCTGACAATTCTTGCACTTCTTAGTCTTTGCTCTGGAATCTTTCAACATGGTAGGCCAGAAGTAGCCGGCTCGGAGAGCTTTGTGGGCTAGCGTTCTCGCCCCCATGTGATGTCCACAGATGCCTTCGTGAATCTCTGTCAGTATGAGCTCCGCGTTGTGGACAGCGGGCCGCCCACGGGGGCACTTGGTGAAGGTCGAAAAACAAGCGTTTGCATTTTGTATGGAGTCGCCACCAATTTTTATGGGAAATTGGAACCGTTCGAATACCTCGTGTCATGTCAGGACACAAAGTAGTGACATGAACACTAAGCAATCGTTACCCTTAGCATTCTATGTCTAGAATGACTCTCGTGGATGCCAATGAACACGGGTGCTCACGGAGATCTGGAGTAAGGGGTGAGGGTACGTATTAGGAAGCTCTTTTGATCGAACACCTAATCCCGCCCGCCTCGATAGCGGCCTCTACTAATGATTAGGGAAGTTATTTATACTTGATATATCGTCGGCTATATGCATGCAATGCAGCATCCAAGTTTTAATCCTAGCATGTGAAGAATTAATACTAAGTCGGTTGACACGTAATTAGCATACAATTGGGTCGAAGTAGGATTTAATGTTGATTACATGTGAAAACATACAAATGAAAGGAATACAATAAAAGAAATACAATAATGAAAATTACATTAATTACATTGGATTAGGCGATTTATGACGAAAATACCTTTAAAACGGATAATTTGAGAAAAAAGAATAAAAGAAGGAATTACGAACAGAACAGAAGTGATAATATGATTAGTAGTAGATTAATACGTAAACTAATTAAACTACGTCAAGGCAGAAACGGAGTTCGGGGACAAAATCATCCTGAACAGCGCAACAGATCGCGCCTCTGGAAGAGGCGCAGCAGCTTGATTCTTTGCGTCTGCTCCAAGGGTGAGTTCTGTTGTGAAGCGAACTCGCAAATCGTTAATGTCGATTGGTGAATTTAATGATTGATTGATAATATTTACTCGGATGAAAGTGATTAACAGGTTAATTACATGTGAATGATGGTCATAAAAGCGATAAACATGGATGGGATGAATCGGAAACGGATTATTTACGTGAAATTATGATGAAAATATTAATGAGTCCTCTATTGAAATAAGTCAATTAGACTAAATACGACGGATATACAACGAATATGCGACGAACATGCGAATAAACAGATTAAACTATATCAATGACGAATTCCAGAAACTCAATATGAACAAATTGAATCTCTAAAATCCGGGTTTGAATCTTGTGACGAAAACCCGCAAATATGGATTATTTAGGATTTAAGTCGGATTTATGATGAATTAAAACATGTTAATGATGAATGACTATAACACATGTGGATTATATGCTATTACGACGAAGAATTAATGATTTAAACAAGCAAAAGAAAGATTTGAATACGAATTACGAGAGGACAAACGAAGAAGAAAAAGAAGCGAGAATCTGCGGCCCTCACGAAGAGGCGCGCAGAATCGCGCTCCTTCGAAGAGGCGCGGCGATTCTTTGCGTCCTTTCTCGACGGTTACTTACTGGAAATCCGCAAAAACAGGTTTTAACAAAGGGTTTAGAAATCGATTTTAACGGTATTTTCGACGTAAATCTTACAATTGACAACGATAAAGTAAAATACAATAAATAAAGAGAATTATACACCCTCAGACTTACATGTTGACGAAACGAGAAGGACTAAGATATCGATTAGTGAATGCTCGACGCGAATGCAAAGAAAGTGCCCTCGTAAGAGGAAAACGATTGATTAATTAAGTTGATTGAGTGTAGTTGGTCAAATTGGTCGGTCATGCAACGGAGAGGCTGGTACCCGGAAAGATCCGAGCTTACGTGGTCGAAAGTTCAAGCACGTAGGCGCCAATAAGTAAGAACAAAGTCTAGAATGCAAAGGGAGAAGAGAAGGGCGGACACTCGCGTGAGAAATATGAGGAACGAAAGCTCCTATTTATACTAATCACACGACGGAATTAGGGTTTCGGAGAATCTTTGGAAGTGAATCTCGGAAAGATATAAAAAAGATACGTAAAACATACAGAAAAGGGCCTGGGAAGAGGCGCAGCAGCCACTGCGTCTCTTGGAAGAGGCGCAGCGCCTGCTGCGTCTGTTCCCAGGAGGTTTCCTCCTGCTGAAGAAAGATTTCCGCGTTTGAGTTATGGTAGGACGGAAATAATTTGAATATCTTATGAATATTACGGGATATTATTTGCCAAAAGATAAAATTTGTGAAATATGGAATAGAAATATCCGGAACATTCCTGAACATTCTGACTCGGGATTTAACAGTTATCAGAAAATGGAGACGGTTTTTGACCCGGACTCCGAATGTACTCAAATTACTGCCAAAACGACCGTATCGGGACATAGATGACAACTAAGAGGTAGAAATTTAATATTTGAGCAATCACTTGACGATAATCTTACGAACTGTCACAAATCGTTCCGTGTATCAAACATGCGGCCCAATCATCACCGGGTGGCTTGCGGGAGGTGCAGAAATGAGGTATCTACAGAGCCCCCACTTTGACTGAGGCTTGGACAAGGCGAAAGTCAAAGTATAGCCATCAGGTCAATCGAAGATTACAACCTGACGACTATGGCGACGCAAGGCGGCTCAAGGGGTCTGAGCCAAGGACCTGTCGTCGGGAACATTTTAGAGTCTGTCGACTATCGGGGAGGGTCGTTTAAAGTCCATTAGACTACGTAAGGAGGCTCGCCAGCCATAAGAAGAGACCATACCTGAGACTTCTTCTCGAGATGCTTCCGGAGAATGACACCTTTGCCGAACTCCGTGAGGAATAAATATCGAAAGCAGCAGGACGTCGGTAGAAACTGCTGGGGAATCCGCTTGCGTCGGTCTCAAGCGAACTCTGGCAAAAATTTGAGGTTGAATCTGCTTGCGTCGGTCTCAAGCGAACTCTTGTTGGGGAATATATTGACGATTAGGAACATCTTGATCGCCATGGAAGAAATCTTGAGTGAGCAATACTACAAAATACTGCTGCGCTGGGGACAAATATTTTGACGACTAGGAACATCTTGATCGTCATGGAAGAAATCTTGAGTGAGCAATACTGCAAAATAATGCTGCGCTGGGGACAAATATTGAGCCGGAACGAAAGAAAATCGTCGAATGGGCCCAGAGATTAAAATAGCATTGTGGAAGAGGCGCACCAAAGATGGGCCCACAAATAACGAACTTATAACGAATTTTTGAAAATCCGTATGGAGGGAAGAAAAGGAAGAGGCGCAGCAAGAGCTGCGTCTCTTGGAAGAGGCGCAGCGCCTGCTGCGTCTTTTCCCCAATTTGGCTTTCCCCGTAAAAAACGCGAAAATCGAGGCATTTGTTTCATTATTTCAAACACACGTTCACACGATTTCTCTCTCAAATCTTCACCATTTCCGCCAAGGTTTGATTCAAAAGCTTGCTTTAAACATGACTAATCGAGGTATGTGTCTTGATCTTGCATTAATCTTCTACATTCGTCGAATTTTGAGCCGCGAAAATTAGGGTTTTCGACCCTTTTGATCGAAAATTTGGGGCTTTTCTCCCAAATGGATTTGCCTTGCCAAATTGACACTAGAAATGGATAGGAGGTAGTGTTAGGAACACAACCATGCATTCGCTTCGAATTTTCATCAAGTTTTGAGCCTTTGAATGAATTTTGAGACGGTTTTACAGCTGAACCGTAATTTGCTTCGAAAATAGCCTTAGGATTGCCCATTGGCGATGAAATTTGATATTTGGGATCCTTGAACGATGGGTAAACTTCCTACCATCTCGGAATTTTGGTTTGTGATAACTTTTTCAGGACACCTTTCTAGGGCATAATCACCATTATAGCGAAATGCTGCCGAATTTCCGACTCGAACCCGGAACTAGGCTTCGAATTGGACTTGGCTTGACCGAATTTATCGCATGAGTGATCGGGTTGGTGGGAACGTGGCTAAGGATGGCACGGAGGAGTAGTTTTAGGGCTTTGAAGGCTTGAAAACCCCTTAACAAAGGCTTGTCGTCGTGTGACGCGGCCTGAATTTGCTTTAATGTTGCAGGTGATGAGGCTTCTACTTCTGGGAGAGCTCCTATGGAGATAGACGCCGCTGTTGTTGAGGAGGCTTTAGAGCAGGCCTTCACCGCAGCGGTGATGGCTGCTGGAGACGAGGCTCACGAGGAGGAGGCCGTCGAAGAGGAGGAGATCCCGAGACGAGCCAACGTCGGGCGAGGAGGTCGTCAGCTGAGAGGAGCTCCTGCGTGGGCTGAGACTTGGGAGAGTAGGCACCTCGTGTGGGCTACAGAGGGTCACCTGTCCTACAGGACGGTGAAGAGCTTGGTAAATAAGAATTCACTACTCATTATTCATCCTCTTTCATTCTTTTTTGTCCAAATTTCTTTCAAATTTCATTCAAAACTAAAGATAGCTTTGTTTCAAATCATAATAGGAGGCCGGGAACATCAGGTCGTTCTCGGGTTACACGACAGCGATGGAGCACTACGAGCAGCTGTCGGCGGCGGAGAGGGCCATGATCGAGCGTGGAGCGTTCGGTCCTCTGGTTTAGGTCTGGAGGGACATCGTGAAGAGGAAGTTGCGGGCTAACCTTAGCCTGGTCCGCGCTTTCTTGGACCGATTTTGGGACACGACTTCCACGTTTCACCTACCTTTTGGTGAGGTGGGTGTCACTCGGAGGATTACGGCATGATTTCCGGTCCGCAGTGTGGGCCGAGGAGATGGTGTGGCCGAGACCGCCATGAGGGCGGACTCGGCCGAGGCGAGAGATTGATCGGTGGAACTTGTCGCCGAAGGCTGTTGCGATCTTCGGTTTGGTACCCAGTACTTACGTTCGAGACTACTTTGCGGGAAGACCCCGCGGTGACGATTGATGGGAAGGAGATGGCTCCTCCTCCCCTGTCATGAGCATAGGGCTCGTCGTGGCTTTTGTGGTTCCCGTCTTCGATTTACCTCAGAGACAAGGGCGAGAGGCTATCGACGAAGCTTCTTCCCTTCCTTTCGACCCGAGTTCCCTAGGGCGCCGGACCGGTCATCTTTGGTTTCGCGGTCC
Organism: Silene latifolia; assembly: GCF_048544455.1. Classification (NCBI taxonomy): domain Eukaryota; kingdom Viridiplantae; phylum Streptophyta; class Magnoliopsida; order Caryophyllales; family Caryophyllaceae; genus Silene; species Silene latifolia. The sequence goes on from NC_133530.1 coordinate 80,832,312, forward strand.
TCATCCGCTTCATGAGGGCCATGGTTCGTCCGGAGTTGATGGAGAAGGGGACTTCTCCTGGCGCTGTCGGACCTGGACTACTGTTGGAGGTATGAACCTTTCTTTAGACCAAAGTAAATTCCTTTCTTTATCAAATCACGAAAGATCGTCATTGATTATTCTGTTTTACAGGCGTGGGTGTACTCCTACTTTCCGGGCCTCGCGCCCAAGAGGACGGAGCCGTTGGAGAGGGCCTATCCCGTGGTGAGGGATTGGGTGATGTGCCGGACGAAGAGCAAGCGTTCTTCTCACAATGTCTACCGGCGGGACGTGAACGCTCTTCAGCTGAGCAGCGTGAGTATCCCATTTGTATTCATTTATTCTTCTTATACTTTGCTTTTAATTGATCATAGGAATGATCTTTGCTTTTATATTGTTACAGTGGGTGCCCAGACCTTGGGCGGAGTACGCTGGAGCGCCTCCTTTCGTTGCTGAGGTCCTTCGACCTAGGAGCCCGAGTCGACTGCTGTTGAGGACGTCGATGGGTCCTGTGTGGTATTTGGGCGAGCGGTTGGCTCGTCAGTGCTCTCGGGACGTGTTGACGGTTCTAGTCGATCCTCCCAGGACGATGTTTAGGGAGCCTTCGAGGCCGAGAGGGAGGCGGACTTGGGCCGGTGCCCGATGGCGACGACCTTCTTCTGCCTGGCGAGGACTACTCGGCGTTCCTTTACGGGAGGTTGGCGTACTGGCCGGTAGTGGTGAGTGTCTTTTACTTTTTTTTTCTTGATTTTGATTTTGAGAATTGCGACGAAGGATCATCGATTAATGAGAGCTATTTGTCTTTGCAGGAGGTTGAGGTGGCGGGCATCGAGCCCCCAGAGTACCCCGAGACCCTCGAGTACACTGACGCGACCGGGAGGACGACGATCTCCGAGTTGCGTGACTTTGACGTAGTTGTGACGGATGCTGGCTTAGATGACTGGCAGCATCTGATTCGGAGGGTAAGCCTCCAACTTGTATGACTTTTGTGTAAGAACACATTTGATTGAGTTTGCTTAATTTGCTGAGAATTTTTTTTTGATAATGCAGGTCGCGCCGTCCCGGTTCGTGGCGCTATGGAGGGTGGCCAACCGGCTGCGAGCTACTGCCATCGAGGCACTCGTCGGTGGTCGAGGTCGTCAGGTATGAACCTTATTTGATTTTTTTTTTATTTTGATTTTCGATCTTACTTGAATTGATTGACATGAGCCAATTTGTTGCTATTTACAGGGTGACCGTGAGCTGGAGCGAGAGTTGACCCAGTCTCGGGAGGAGACGGCTCGCTTGCTGAGGGAGCTCGGGGTTCGGGATGCCTAGATCGCCATTCTGGTGGCGAGAGTTGCCGAGTTGGAGGGCGCCCAGCAGTAGTTTTGTGTAGTTTTGTAGACTTGTACATTTGGACATTTGATTTTGAAACATTTTTGGACTCTGTTTGGGGCGCAAGCCCCCAGTTTGCTTGGACTTTTGGACTTTGTTCGGGGCGCAAGCCCTCAGTTTGCTTGTACATTTGCTCTGTTTGGTGTATATACGACGGCCTGAGTGCCTTTGCTGCTGGGTTGTGTTGCTTGTACCTGCAGGTTAGTTCTTGAACAGGTTTGGTAGACAACGGTTTGCGCCGTCATGCTGCCGAAATTTACATAGAAATTACGCAAAACATACATTTTATATACATAAAGCCTTTAATCAGCGCAAAATGAGACGCAAAAGAACACGAGGAAAAGCAAAAAATTTGCCGGAAAATGACCGGACGGTAGGGAGGGTTACCCCCTAAAAAAAAAGGAAAAAGAAATCTGTAAGTTAGAGATATGGAAATGAAATTAAGAAAATAAAAATAATAATAAAAAAGTAAATGAATTATAATGGAAATTATGTCCTAAAATGATGAATTGGAATTATTTCTAAAAATGAAAGTGAAATGTATTTCCTAAAATGAAAATGTGCACATGTGGTAAAATGGCGAACTGTCGATGTCGTCTCGAAATGCGTGCCCGCGAAAATAGGAAACTTGAAACATGGTAAACTGCTCGTATTTACCAAAATAAAATCCCGTAGGAATAGGAAATTATTCGTTATAGAATTAGGAAAGACCCAAACGCGAAATCACGAAGTGAGATCAAGGCGGGCGCAGATGAGCATGCGTCCCTTCAAGAGGCGCAAAGAAGTCTTTGCGCCTGTTCCCACGCAGGTCCGTTCTGGCGGATTTTTGGAAACAACAATTAGTATAAATAGAAGCGTCGACGGGGCGTTAATTCACACAATTCTTCCGTCTCCTCCTCGTCTATTCACATAAAACTCTCAAAATAAATCTTCAAGAGAAAATTGTCATTATGAATACTTTGGAGATCCGCTTGAAGGAATGGACCAACGAGTTTTCGAATATGGAGAAGCACGACATGGGTGCTTATAACCTTGGGTCTTTGTTGAGTTTGAAACTCATTAAGGTAGTAAAACCGTTCTTGGATGCTTGCCTTGACTATTGGGACCCGAATTATCATGTTTTCGCGTTCCCGGGAGGTGATATTTGCCCATTTCCTGAAGAAATTGCTGCTATTGGTGGGTGGGACCCCGAACATTTACCTGCCATCCCTTCTACTTCACAAGGGTACAAGAGCAAATTCAGAGACTTGCTTGGACTGACTAGACTTGAGGTGGATCGTCTAGTTACCCCGAAAGGCATGAGGATGTTGGATTTTATAGACCGATTCATCAACAGGACCGACCCTACTGTTTCTCATGTTGCTAGGAGGAGGGCATTTGGCTTTTGTTTGCTGCACGTGTACGTCTTCCAGGGACACGTTGACGAAGACTTGAGAGGTGATCCCCGTCTTTTGAGCCTTATTGAGCAAATGGAGCTGCGCAGGAGCCCAGCTTGCTTGTGCTTAGGAGAGATCATTTTGGGTTTGGATAATAGGAAATCCAACCGCGATCTGCCGTTCTTGGGGAGTCCCGTCATTTTGCAGGTAAAAGACATCTTCTTTTTGTTTTCGTTTTTTCGTTTTTTTTTTTTTTCGTATTTTTTTTTTTTTTTTTTTTTGATGTCTAATACCTGCTCTTGGTAGGTTTGGCTTATGGAACGGCTCCGATTGATCGAGCCCCCAGTTCATGCACTTTCCTATCATTCCCGTTCGATTGCGATGAGGACGCGGTTGTACATGGTGGACTTCACTCGGTCTGCGATTATTGGAAGAACAAGTCAAGAATGATGATGGTCCGTTGATTAGGTGGGTTGTACCATGGTGGCACCTCAAGTCATCCTTTGGAGTATCTTCCTTGGATCCCACTAGGTCCGTGCGCATTCCGGGATTGGAGTTTATGGTATGCATCTTTCCGGAAAGATTGATGAAGCAAGTTGGGTTGAAGCAGACGATCCCTAGGCTTGATACCGTCCCGCAGACTGCTATGGCGCTTACTACAGAGAGCCGAAGGGAGTGGGCCATTAAATGGGCCCAAAGAAACATGTGGTTCTTGAGCTTCTCCGCCAATGCTTTGTGGGTGTCGGACTCTTATCCGAGGTGGAGAAAGGCCGCAACTCCGGAAGAGCGCGAGAGATCGAGGAAACGCGAGCCTGTTGGTTACAAGGTGCGCGAGGGAGAGAAAGAGAAGGAGAAGCATCGACGAGAGGAGAAGAAGAAGCCGGATTTCAAGTCATTCATCCTTCAAAGAAATCAAAGACTACTCTGTTGTGGAAATGGTGGTTGGCAAGAATGGCGAGTCGCCTCGAGAAAGACCTTTGGTGATTAGGTTCGAAGTGGTGCAAGAGCGTCCGGCTCGAGGTCGTGACAAGAAATATGACAAGAATGACAAGGGCAAGGGGAAGATGGAGGAATAGCCCGAGTCTTTATTTATTATTTGATTATTATTATTATTGTTGTTGTAATAAAAAGGAGGGATTTTTAGAATCCTAGCCTATTCTATTTTTATTATGTAACGTACTACTATTATTAGAAAGTGAATGAAATAAAAAAGGTTAAATGGTTATGAAACCGTTGAGATTTTCCACTTATTATTCTTGTCGAATTTCAAATGCAATGCAAATGTCCTTCTATTTACATTTTTAGATATAATGGGTTGAATCCCGTGAAGGATTGCCTACGTATTCACTTAAAAAGCGAAATCAAACCCTTGCGCGTAGTTCGAGTAAATGTAAAAGAATAATTGTTCGAAGCAAGAGCTTGTAATGAACATAGAAAATAAGCATGAGCTTTTGCTTACTCTGGAGGTGCGAATTTAGTTTGTTTGATGATATGAGGATGATAAACTTGTCAAAATGCAAGAGCACAAAGACATTTAGCTTATTTCACTTGGCCAGGGGCGTTTATTTAGTGTCACAAGGGCGACACATGGGTTTACGCGAGGCGCGTTTTTGTCCTATTCTAGGCATAGTACCGTTTCAATTGGTCAAGGTTTGTGGGGTTTGAAAACTCATTCCCATCTAGGTCTGTGATTCTAACCGCACCCCCCGGGAGTATGGATTTGACTAGAAATGGCCCGGCCCAGTTAGGTTTGAATTTTCCCCGTGGGTCGACAGGTAAAAGAGCTCTAACCGATTTGAGTACTAAGTCTCCTTCTTTGATGTTTCTTGGCCTAACCCTTTTGTTGAAAGCTCGTTTGATACGTGCTTGATATGTTTGGACATTATGTAAGGCCCGTAGCCTACGTTCATCCAGGAGGATGAGTTCTTCATACCTATCCCTCTTCCAATCGGCCTCCGGGATTTGACTTTCTAGTAGAATACGCAAGGATGGTATCTCTAGCTCGACTGGTTGTACGGCTTCCATGCCGTAGGTCAAATAGAAAGGAGTAGTCCCGGTGGGCGTCCCGACGGATGTACGGTACCCCATAAGGCGAAAGGTATCTTGCTTGGCCAATCTCTATAGTTGTCAATCATTTTCTTGAGAATTGTGACAACATTCTTGTTTGCTGCCTCTACCGCGCCGTTAGTCTGTGGTCTATAGGGCGAAGAGTGGTGATGCTTAATCTTGTATTTGGCTAGCAATTGCTCGGTTTCAACTTGGAAGTGTGACCCATTATCGCTAATGATCTCATGTGGGCAACCATATCGACGGATGATGTTATTTTGTATGAATTTGACCACATTTTTGGCCGTAAGACCAGTATAGGAAGCCGCTTCTACCCATTTGGTGAAATAGTCAATCACCACTAGAATGAAACAAAGTGACCTCCCTGTTCCGGGGTTATTTTCCCGATTATGTCAATTCCCCATGCAGAGAATGGCCAAGGAGATGTCATCGTGTAGAGCAACGAAGGAGGGACATGTTGTACATTCCCGAAGATTTGACAATTGTGGCAATGTCTCACGTATTTGATGCAATCGGATTCCATTGTGGTCCAATAATATCCCAAGCGTGTGATTTTCTTTGCCATCATGGGCCCACTCATGTGAGGACCGCATTCTCCGTCGTGGACTTCTTCCATCACCTTTCGTGCCTGTGAATGATCAAGGCATCGTAGGACTACACCAAGAGGTGTTCTTTTGTATAATTCTCCTTGCATCAGAATGTATTGGGAAGTTAATAGGCGTATAGCACGTTGTCCCCTTTTGTCCATATCCGGTGGATAGGTACCATTAAGCTTGAAATTCAGGATTGCTTGGAACCAGGGTTCCTGTGCGATTTCCTCTTCATCGGTGATTTGATGGACATAAGCCGCTCCGACCGTCTCGATACACAAAGGCATTTCCATCATGTGATCTGGCATATTTATCAAAGATGCAAGTTTCGCAAGAGCGTCTGCAAATTGATTTTCCTCCCGAGGTAGGTGTAGGTATGTTACATGATCAAAGAATTGAGCGACTTGGTCTATCCTAGCCTGATAGGGTGCGAGGCTTTCGCTTCGGATTTTCCAGGATCCTGTAACTTGGTTGATGATCAGTGATGAGTCTCCATGTACTCGGAGGTTTTTAATGCCTAAGCTTACTGCCGCTTATAGTCCAATGAGACAAGCTTCATATTCTGCAGCATTGTTTGTCACCTCGAAGTCGAGTTTGACAGCAATCGGTGTATGCTCACCTTCAGGAGAAATGAGCAACACTCCTATCCCAAACCCTCTTAAGTTTGATGCTCCGTCAAAGTATAGGTCCCAGGAGTCTACATCAGTTTGAAGTATGTCCTCGTCGGGAAATGACCAAGTATCTATGGTTTGTGCGTCATTGATAGGATTTTCTGCGAAGAATTCGGCGACGGCGCGACCTTTTATAACTTTCAGTGGCACATATTTGAGGTCAAATTCCGAGAGCATCAGAGTCCATCTTGCCATACGTCCGTTGAGGACGGGTTTCTCGAAGAGGTATTTGACGGGGTCCATTTTGGAGTATATCTTGACGGAGTAGCTAAGCATATAATGGCGTAGCTTGTTCGTTGCCCACACAAGAGCGAGGCATGTCTTTTCGAGTTGTGAGTATTTGCACTCGTACTCCAAGAACTTCTTACTTAGATAGTAAATAGCTCTTTCTTCGCTTCCTACAGTTTGAGCTAGCATGGCACCCATGGCGGTTTCAGTTACTGTGAGATATAAACCAAGAGGTTGATCTCGTTGCGGCGGCATGAGCACTGGTGGTTTAGCCAATATCTCCTTAAAAACGCCTTTTGACAATCATCATCCCACTCTGTTTTCTTGAGTTTCTTGAAGATAGGCTCACAAATCATCGTAAGTTTCGATATGAATCGACTTATATACTGCACTTTTCCCAGGAATCCTCGACTTCTTTTTCTCGTTTGAGGTTGTGGCATTTCGATCAGAGCTTTGATTTTGGAAGGATCTATTTCTATACCCCGTTGGCTAACAACGTATCCTAGGAGTTTGCTTGGATGTTACCCCAAATGTACATTTCCGAGGATTGAGTCTCATGTTGTACTTTCGTAGTCTTGCGAAGAACTTGCGAAGGTTCGCAATATGTCCCTCTCTTTCCTTGGATTTGACGATCATGTCATCTACGTATACCTCAACTTCTCTGTGCATCATGTCATGTAGGAGTGTAGTTGCGGTGAGTTGGTATGTAGCTCCGGCGTTGATCAATCCGAACGGCATTACTGTATAACAATAGGTTCCCCATTGGGTGACGAACGCGGTCTTATGCATATCTTCCACGACCATCTTGATTTGGTTATAACCCGCATATCCATCCATGAAGGATAGTAATGCGTGGTCACGTTGTCTACCAATATGTCAATGTGAGGTAGAGGGAAGTCATCTTTTGGACTCGCTTTGTTCAAGTCCCTAAAGTCAACACAAACACGGATTCTCCCATCCTTTTTGGGTACAGTACTATGTTAGCTACCCAAATCGTAATACTCGGAGACTTTGATGAACCCGACTTTGAATTGCTTGTCAACTTCTTCCTTAATCTTTAGAGCCCATTCTGTTCTCATTCGTCGAAGCTTCATTTTACTGGTTTGAAACCTGGCTTAATCGGAATCCTATGTTCGGCGATATCCCCGTTGATCCCGGCATGTCTTTGTAGGACCAAGCGAAAACGTCTTTGAATTCATTTAGGAGGTCTATGAAATCGGCCCTTTCGGTAGAGCTCAAGGTAGTCCATATCCTAAGTTCTTTGGGTTCTAGTTCGGTTCCAACATTGATGGGTTCGGTGTCCTCTATTATCGGTCCCCCTTCCCCTTCCCGTAGTATTTCTTTGGCCGCGTAGGAGGTAGTTCGATTGAGTCCGGTCTTGGTCATCCTCGGTATCATCGTAAATGAATGCACTCAAGATAACACAAAGAGTAAGCAGAACCTAATTTATTCATATTAAGATTTGAGTAAAGTTGAAACAAAGAAGCCAACCGATCCATGGTCGGTGGCGGCAAAGGACATGAATGGGGCATTTCCCGAACTACCGTGACTACTCGAGGCTAAGCTAGGAGAAACGAAGGGAGTGGGGATGACAACAGAGAGTAGATTCTCTAATGACTTCTCTGACTCCGACTCGACTCGGCCTCCGACTCGAACTCGTCGTCTCCTGGTTCTCCTTTGAACATCTCTCCTTCTCCAGTGGTGAGCTTGAAGAGTCTTCCTTGGTTGTTGGTCCATTTGATAGATTTTCTCCATCCTTTCTCGCTTTGTGTCGGTTTACGTGATCAACGCGGTGGGGTTGAAGCGATCGTCCTGAAGTATCATAGTAATGATATCATCCTGCGCGGCCCTAATGAATCGATCTTCTCCAAACAATTGGCTAACAGCTTGTTCGTCGAAGCAAGGTGCTTGACGGGTTTTGACGGTAGGAACCGTTTCTGGAGGAATGAAGTAGCAATCGTGAAAGATCTCGATTCCGGCTAACTTCCTCTCAAGATAATGCCAAGGTTCGGGAAATCCATGAAAGAGTTCTGAACTTCCTTCTTGAACAAAGTATCCGTTTAAAGTAGGGAGATATGGCCTCATTTGGACTCCTACGTGCTTGCGATTTTGGACTTGGGCGAGCATTTCGAGAACTTCTTCTTTTGTGGGTTTGTACCCTAGTCCAAGTGGTATCCTTGTCGAGTTGCCTTCCTTGTATGGTGCGAAGGTATTCTTCCGAATTGGGTTCAAAGGCATTCCAGGGAAGTATCCCTGGGATTTGAGTATGTGGTTGACCACCAAGTTAGAGTAGGGATTATAGTATAAGGGTGCCAACTCGCTTTCTATAACGCTTACACTTTGGAAGCCCCCAAGTTCATATACGGGATCCGCAAGGACTTGATTGTTTGATTGCTTCTCGATTATTGCCTTAATGGGTGACGAAGTGATCGTCACAACTTTGCCATTTAGTGGGATCTTGATCTTTTGATGAAGGGTGGATGTTACCGCTTTGGAAGCGTGAATCCAAGGCCTTCCCAGAAGTATGTTGAATGAAGCTTCAATGTCCACTATTTGGAAGTTAACCTTTCGTTCAATCGGCCCCGTGGCTATGGTTAGGTTAACAAGTCCTACCACTTTTCGTCGCGTACCGTCATATGCACGAACACCTTGATTTGTAGGAGTCCAATCCGACTCTTTCATGCCTAGTTTGTATGCCGTTTTGAGGGGTATGACGTTGACCGCGGAGCCATCATCCACCAAGGTCATTGGCACATTCTTCTTTAGACAGATGACAGTGATGTATAGAGTAAGGTTGTGACTAGCGCCAAAAGGTGGCAAGTCTTCATCCGAGAAAGTAATAGGATTACTTAGCTTAGGTGATTCTTGGAAGACCAAGTTGACTACATCTTCAGGAGTGGAGTTATGTGCTACATTCAATTTGGCCAAAGCTTGCAGTAAAGCTTGGCGATGTGGAAATGAGCTTGCCACTAGTTGCCAGACTGAAAGATCAGCCTTGGTCTTCTGTAGTTGCTTGAGCAAATGATCAGTGGGGTCATCTTCGTTGTCATTTGGTGTGATGACGTTGGTTGAACCGTTTTGAGTAGTGCTTTGATATGGGCGACCCGAACGAGTTAGGTGATCCACATCTTGGTCTTCACCATTTTGGACTATTTCTTTGACTAGGGAGTTTTCAATGAGATATTCGTCCTCATCGTCATCGGCCCAAACCCCATTAACTGCAGCTAGTTCCCTCATTCTCATGATATCACCTTCTAGTCGTATGATTTGATCGACTAGTTTATCGACCACGGTGACTACTTCTTGCATAGTGGCATTTTGAGAGAAGACCAATGGTACACGTTCTTTAGGTATTGCGTTGGGATTGCGCAAGGTCGTTACCATGCTTTCTAGTTCCCATACTTGTCTATCTACACTCCTTGCCCATGTGATGAAGTCGGAAATGGTAGGGGAGATAGTAGAGTAGAGCCTTTCTTTCTCAATTGCATGAATTTCATTTTCGGTGGGAGAAATGAGGTGTGAGCAATCTAAGGTAGATTCATCACTTGTAATCACTAGAACTCCAAGAGGATTTTGAGTGTTGTTGGGCTTACCTCCTGGTGGAATTGGAAGTCGACCATCTTCAATCATATCTTGAAGCACGTGTTTCAACTTGTAGCATTTTTCTGTGTCGTCCCCCTTGCCCCTATGGTACTCACAGTATGAATTTTCATCCCAAAACTTGGACTTCCTTTCGGGTTCGGGAGTAGGTCCAATGGGTTGGAGTTTACCTTGCTTCATTAGCCTTTTTAGAGCGTTGGAGTACGTATCCCCAAGGTTTGTGAATTTCCTTGGTGGGGTAGTTTTCTTGGATGGCTCGAGAAGGTTAACTTCGTCGGTCTTGCTAGTAGAGCCGTATAAACGACTTGTGGACCCTTGATATCCTCGACCTACCGTTTTGGACAAGAGTCCTTTACGGATGTCATCTTCAATCCGTGTCCCTAATACGGTTAAGTCTTTGAAAGTCTTGATGTTTTGATATCTCAAATGGTTGGCATATATGGGCTTGAGATTATCCACAAACTTTTCCACGAGAGTAGCCTTATCCGGGCGTTCAACTAGTTGAGTACTAGTTTTCCTCCACCTACTTAGAAAGTCGGTGAATCCTTCTTTGTCATTTTGGGTAAGAACCTCTAGAGTACGCATGTTGACTTGGATCTCGGCATTATCCGCATATTGTTTAGAGAACTCGATTGCGGTGTCTTCCCAAGTAGCGACTTTCTTGTGATCTAAAGTGTAGAACCATTGCTTCGGGATGGTATCAAGAGATGAAGGAAAGATCCTTAAGAACATCTCGGGTTTGATGCCTTTGATAGACATGTAATCCTTGAAGGCGCGGATGTGATTCAAAGGGTTCTCATGCCCCTTGAACTTAGGGATATCCGTCATGCTAAAGTTAGTTGGCAATTTGGAATTGACGGCTTCATACTTATGATTGTTTTCCCTATAAATGTCATCCCCCTTAAGGTACATCAATTGCTCCTCTAGGTATTGGAGTCTTTTCTCAGCTGCAGTCATCCCCATGAGAGGATTCTCATCCCTAGACTCGTCATCGGAATTACGTAGCACTTCACTTTTAAGGGGAGGCAACTTTCCCTCTACGTCATAGATACGGCTTTCGATGTGATCAAGGCGGTCGTAGGTTTGCTCTTGGGTAACTTGCATTTGGGCTAGCGCGGCTAGGATTCGATCATTACTATCTTGAATTTGCTGGAGATTCGTTTCATCACTTAATCCGGGCATCTTGGAAACTGGATAAGAGATCGGCGACGAATCAAAACACGATCGACCATTCTATCACACTTGCTAAAAGAGGAAATGTTTTGACTCATGAAGTGGGTGTGTGCCACTTGTGTTGAGTGAGTTTTGAAGAAAGACAAGGTCTTTGAAAATGTGTGTCCTAGTCAACTGTAGTGTAGTTGTAGGAGTGGACTCGAAGTGAGGTTTTAAAATGGGCTTGTGGCCCGAATTTTGACTCGACAAACGGACAGAGTTTGGACCGGATTTTTCGCTAATTGAAGGCCTTTTTTTTTCGAAACTTTGTTTTGAAATTGGGTTTTGATTTTTGAAAATTCGTCATGATTTTGTTTAGAAATGGTGATCACGTAAGGTTTACACATTTATACAAGCATTATAACGGGATGCTGAGTGCATTTAAAAGGGTTTTGGTTTAAAGGGTGGGTTGCCATACCGAACCATCAAACCCGAAGTCTGTGGAGAGGCTCGCGCCAAACAAGAGTAAGGCCGATTCCTAGTCCATTTCCTCAAGTAGTGAAGGCCCTTGATACAAACAAGAGTAAGCATCATGGTATGGATGACGTCAATCGCTATCCATCCTTAGGCCCAAATAAGAATTAGGACCGTTTAGACGGGACGATTGGTCGAATGGGTTGGGTTGGGCCTAGGAAGGCCGAATAAAACAGTTTAGGAAGACCGAGTTATGAAAACCGACAATTGTCTTGTACAAACTTATTCCCTAACCTTGTTCAAGTTTCACCCTTGGCTACACGTAAGTGTATTATCCCCAGTGAGTCGCCAAACCGTGGACAGACGGGCCGCCCCACGGGGCGCTTGGTGAAGGTCGAAAAACAAGCGTTTGCATTTTGTATGGAGTCGCCACCAATTTTTATGGGAAATTGGAACCGTTCGAATACCTCGTGTCATGTCAGGACACAAAGTAGTGACATGAACACTAAGCAATCGTTACCCTTAGCATTCTATGTCTAGAATGACTCTCGTGGATGCCAATGAACACGGGTGCTCACGGAGATCTGGAGTAAGGGGTGAGGGTACGTATTAGGAAGCTCTTTTGATCGAACACCTAATCCCGCCCGCCTCGATAGCGGCCTCTACTAATGATTAGGGAAGTTATTTATACTTGATATATCGTCGGCTATATGCATGCAATGCAGCATCCAAGTTTTAATCCTAGCATGTGAAGAATTAATACTAAGTCGGTTGACACGTAATTAGCATACAATTGGGTCGAAGTAGGATTTAATGTTGATTACATGTGAAAACATACAAATGAAAGGAATACAATAAAAGAAATACAATAATGAAAATTACATTAATTACATTGGATTAGGCGATTTATGACGAAAATACCTTTAAAACGGATAATTTGAGAAAAAAGAATAAAAGAAGGAATTACGAACAGAACAGAAGTGATAATATGATTAGTAGTAGATTAATAGGTAAACTAATTAAACTACGTCAAAGCGCGTAAACGGAGTTCGGGGACGAAAATCATCCTGAACAGCGCAGGCGAGATCGCGCCCTGGAAGAGGCGCGGCGATTCTTGCGTCATTCTCCAAGGGTGAGTTCTGTTGTGGCCGAAATCGCAAATCGTTAATGTCGATTGGTGAATTTAATGATTGATTGATAATATTTACTCGGATGAAAGTGATTAACAGGTTAATTACATGTGAATGATGGTCATAAAAGCGATAAACATGGATGGGATGAATCGGAAACGGATTATTTACGAATTACAGAGGACAAACGAAGAAGAAAAGAAGCAGGAACTGCGGCAGCCTCACGAAGAGGCGCAGCAGGAACTGCGCTCCTTCGAAGAGGCGCGGCGATTCTTTGCGTCCTTTCTCGACTTGATTACTTACGGAAATCCGCAAAAACAGGTTTTAACAAAGGGTTTTAGAAATCGATTTTAACGGTATTTTCGACGTAAATCTTACAATTGACAACGATAAAGTAAAATACAATAAATAAAGAGAATTATACACCCTCAGACTTACATGTTGACGAAACGAGAAGGACTAAGATATCGATTAGTGAATGCTCGATGATGTGGCTAAAGTCTTATTACCAAATCAAAGTAAAACTATCTCAGGACTAACAAGAATAGCTAGTGATAAGACAGGTATCGAATCCACAGGGAGGCGGTAAAAGCTAGTCTAAGAGTATTTAAACTGTCTAGGAGTAACCAATTTCGGGGGTTTTGTTTTGAGTTGATTCTAACAAACTAATTGCAATAAATAAAGGATGAATAACAATATTATTAAAAGTCTAGGAATTAGGTTCACTAGGTCAATCAGTCGGGGATTATCAATCAATTACTAAATCTATCAAGTTGTTTAAGGTCATAAGATCGGTCGACTCCATTATGCCCTTTAGATCGATTCTAACATGCGGTCGCTATGATTAGATACTTTCTATTTGATTATCGCAGCCTATATCAATTCTAACCCGGTCGGCGATAGGATCGATTCGCTACACTAATTAATAACTCAGGCCTCAAGTGATTAACTAGAAGAATTACAACAATCAAACAACAACTTTAACGATATCAATAGCAACTAATTGATTTTCCCTTCTTAATTAACCTAGATCCCCTTCATCCTAGATGAGGGGATTAGCTACTCATGATTATAATAACAACAACAAACATGATTAAAGATGAAAACATAATTGCAAGATGAAAACAATAATTGAAGAACATAAAACAATGATTTAATTAAAGAGGAAAGATTAGTACCATACAAAAGGAAGATTAGGGTTCTTAAGAGAGTTTTCCAGCAATACTTAGCAAAATATAACGTAGTTTAACAATAAAACCCGAGTCTTTAATTTATAACAAAAGATTAACGTTTTAGGAAATTCCGGAAATAAACCCGCCAGAAAGGATCCTCGATCGAGTCGAGGTGACTCGATCGAGGATTTACCGCCGATCGAGTCGGCGGTGACTCGATCGAGGAACTAGCTCACAGGTTCCTTCTTCTCTTCTTTGACTTCTAGTCTTCATGATTCCTCGTTTCCCGTGCCATGCTTCGTGTATTCTTCTATGCCGTCTCCGCCATGCTAATCTTAGCTTGATCATACTCATAACGAGTCATTTCGCATCAAAACACAAAATAGCGGCGATTTCGACAATTCATTGAAATAAAGCATATAAATGATATAATAGGCACGAAACGGTATGGAATATGATGTAAAGGGAGCTATAAAAGTATATATGAAAGTGATACATCAAACTCCCCCAAACCAAACCTTTGCTTGTCCTCAAGCAAAGCAATCAGACCAAAACAAAGGACAACAAACATATGGTGAATGAATAACTCAGAGCAAATGTCTAGGCACATACAAGACTCAGCTGTCCATATCTATAACAAAGTAATGACCGAAGTTGTGCTAATAAAACAAATTCAAAAGCACGGGTAATAGACTCACGCAGCTCTTACTCAAGATGTGACATGATACTGAGACTCAACCAAACACTTTTCAACCTTGCAAGACCATTTTGTCGGATTCTCGCGGTTTCACTCATGCACTCATAATGGGTGATTTATGTAAGATAGAAAGAATTAGACTCTCACTCAACTTATGAGATATGCATGCAATCTAATGTGATAAGAGATTCTCCAACTAATACGCATTCACGAAATGACCCAAGTACATGTATCAAGGACAGAATGGTGGTAAAGTGGCATGGGTATAGAAGTGGCTTGTGCAACAGCACGTATGGGTATGTGAGGCTCAGACGGTAGTCGCAGCTCTAGACACCAATAGCCAAAACTAATAAGTAATAAATCAAACATCCAACTGGAGAAATAATCTCAACTTTGACAACATATGAGAGAAATGTAAAGGCTCTCCAAATGTGCATTAGACTCCAGTAATTACCACACACGACCTCCTAACAAAACTGAATGAAGCATACATTTTTTCTTTTTCTTTCTTTTTCTGAATCTTTTTTTTTTCGAAACTTCTTTCTTCTTTTTTTTTTTTTTTTTTTTTCTTTCTTTTTCTTTTCTTTCGAGACTTTCATTTTTTTTCTAGCTGCTTCATAATACTTCTCTTTTTCAACATAAGAGGTCACACAATTGTTACAAAAAGAATAGCTACTACCCACATGACAAATAAAGTCCCAACCCAACCAAAGTAGCTATAACAATAAGGACTCAAACAACTGCGACTGTCCCGAAAAAGGTAGGCAAATTCTGGAATGTAGCTAAGAAATAGGATATAAAATGGCTACATGGTTCAAACGGGCTAACAAAACTGGGTAATGTAAGGCTTATTTGAACGGTAAGAATCGCCTATCCACATGTACTTAATCAAATGAACGCGCAAAAGCTAAGAAACTAATGTCACACTTATGCAGTTTGATATTACATATACCACAAGGAGACCACACTCATTAGCCTAAATAACAATGAGACCGGTTTATTAATGTTCCCGGCCTAGGAAGCTCTAAAGACCTCAGAAATTTAAGTGGTTTACCAACAAAATAAAGTCAAGTCTACTCGGCATAAGGCATATTGTGACGGTCAAGACTTGAGTAAAGAGCTTTGTTCATCATAGCTAACAGGTCAAAACAACGTACATGGACAACTAAATGAGACTCAAATGCAAAGACAAAGCAAGTTATCATCATTGCTATACAATTCACCATGACTCGACTCAAAATAAACAAAAAATAAATAAAAGACATGTTTTTGGATTTTTTAATTTTTCAATTTTTTTGAATTTTTGATTTTTTTCACACAACAATAAATAAAAGCACACAACGGGAATAAACACACTCCCCCAAACCTAAATGTCACAGTGTCCTCATTGTGACGCCTACAAAGATAGCAATCACACGAGAAAAAACCAAAGAACCTATAGGACACTACTAATAAAGGAAAGAGGGTAAAAAGGAAATGCAATAAAAATAAAAAGAAAGATAATACCACCGAGTAATGCAAAGAGCCTCCCCAAACCAAATTGGAAAAAAGAGGGATGTAGTGACCATTTTGTCACTCACTGGGCTCCAGAACCATCATCAAAACCATCAATATCAGCATATAAGGACATAAGCTCAGGATCAGGAACGGTGCTGCGGTCACGGCCTCTACCACGAGTGGGTCTCCTAACACGGCTGCGACCACGAGTGCCTCCAGTAGCAGCAGCGGTGGAAGTAGAAGCAGCAAACTGGACGAATGGGCCTCTCTGGGAACAAGGGATGCCGGTGTCCTCCCCGAAAACAGAAGTAGGCTGAGAGGGGCGGACTGGAGTGTAGAAGGGACGGCCTAATGCACCAAACTCGGTGCTAAACTGTCCAAACTCTGTAGGAGTCACTCCATAAAGATGAAACACACGGCACATCGTCACCGGGAGTAGTGTAGTAAGAAGGTGACACACCGCCATCTTGTCCCCCGTAAGCTAAAGTCATAGCCTCCATCCTGTTCCCACATCCTCCTCTCTGTCAAAGCAAAGTGTTGATGCCGGTATGCATCCTCACTTCCCGTTCAACGACGGGATCAAAATGGTAACCTGGAGCATAGCCTGAAGTGGAATAGGCTGAAGGAGGTGGAGGAGGAGCGGGCTGGTAGGAACCCGGCAGATGGGTAGTGGGTGCACGACGTCTCCGGCGCCCGCCGGTGGTGGTGGTAGTACTAGACCCAGGAAAAGTAACCAAAAGATCCTCGGGAATCAGATAAGTAACGGGTGGGGGTCGCACCACAGCCGTACTCTCCTCGAGGGGGTCAACGAGGGCAAACGGGCGCAAGGAAGAAACATGTACGACTCACCTCGGACCCTCCAATAATGGTCCTTCCCATTCTTAATATCAATATAGGAAATGTCATAGCGAAGGTGGTCATCATCAACAAGTGGCTCATAGTCAGCCATGGGCTCATATGGGTCATCACCCTCAAAGTCACAAACAGCCCTAGCAATCTTGGTGATAAGAGCACCACAGTCAAGGTTCCCGTACCGCCCAATCGCCCTATCAAATGCTGAGCAGACAAGAGCAGGGGGAGAGAATTGGAATGTCTCCTCCCTAAAAGGATTCAGGTAACTAGCAAGTATTAAGACCTCAATAGTGGAGGTCTTGCTCTTATCAGTCCGACCATACAGCAAATAACTCAGATACCTCAAAAACATACGAAGGCAAACGTGTTGGACATCTAACAAAGCCATAGCACTGACGTCCGCATCCATATAACCAGTAAACAATGGAAAATAACGAACGGCAGACAACCCACCAACACCATACAAGTCCCCTTCAGTATGCTTATCCAACTCCAAGATTTCAGAAATACGGCCAAAGGTTAAAGACCGTTCAACATTAAGCAAACGAAATCTGATTAGGTGATCACTGGGGAAATAAGTATAAGAGCTCAAAAATTCAAGAGTTAGGGCGGGGTAAGATAACTCGTGGAGCGTGAAAAGACCCTGCAACCCGATTTCATTAAACATGCCAAACATAATGTCGTCTATCTTCAAAGTGCGCAAAATTTTCCTATCAACACATCGAGTGGCACTCATAGACTTGGATAACAGATACACAAACCTGTCCTTCTGCACTTTGTCACGAAATTCGATAAATGGATAATCGTCTAAGGGAGACAACTCATCCTCCGAAGACACAATCTCCTCAGGAATTACTTCGGGTTGTTGAACCGGTGCTCTCCTTTCTCTAGTCCGCTTATTTCCTTGCCTGGAAGTCGACATTATCTACATAAGAACAAGTAGAAAATTAAACTCCAACAATGTCACAAAAACAGTCCCGGTTTTGGCACTTATGGGTCCGAAAAATCAATTTTTAAGACTCCAAATGACAATGAAAGCATCCAAAAACTTAGGGGAACATGAGTGTGTATCAAATATGGAAGATTCCAAGCAATAGAATACAATTCTAACCAATTTAATGCAAAATTTCTACCCGGATTTTGAAGAACCCTAATTCCCAAATTAGCAAATTAGGCATGAATTTCAACAAGTAAGGGGCTAGAAAGCAAGGAAATAGCAATTGTATACTAGCAAGGGAAGATTCAATACAATAAACTCAAGATTTAAGCAAGAAAAATCAGAATTTTCGAGACAAATAAAGACCAAATCGCGACTTACCTGAGCAGTTTAAGCAATAGAATGGAGAAAATAAGCACAAGAGAATGATTCAATCAAGTAATAAGCAAGAAAGCACAAATTTTAAGTGAGTTTTTATGATGATTGATGAAGAAAATAGAGAGAATGAGTAGTAGAGGAGGAAGTATGCAGGGATTGTGTCGAAAAAGGAAGAAGGAAAGTGAAGGAAATAAGAGCAATTAAACACAAAACCGGCAAAAACAAAACGCGGAACCGGGTTTATTTTGGTTCCTCGATCGAGTCGCAGCTGACTCGATCGAGGATCCAATTTAAGGACTACCCAACTCTCGTTTCAAACTTTTCTTAATTCTGCGCAGGTTCCTCGATCGAGTCGCAGCTGACTTGATCGAGTCGCAGCTGACTCGATCGAGGAAGTAGTCTGGGGCTCCTTTCTTCGTCGTTTGTTACTCATAGCTTCAAATCCCGTCAAAATTCTTGCAAAAGACACTTGAAAGCATATCAAGTACCCTCTCCTCGCCTCTCAAAGTTCAAAGAAACATAAAAACAAAAGCAATACGCGAATTTAAATCCTAATTACAAACTAATGATTTACAAAATCCGAGCCGCCTCTCGAGCGGTTTTTGCGGTCCCAAGACGACCGTAATTCTTCATCAATGAGAAGAATCAATGGGGAAGAGGTCAAGAGCCTCTATGATCCCCACGAAAGCACCTTCATAGTACGTTTTCAAGCGTTGCCCATTCACTTTGAAGGTCTTTCCCGTGTCGAAATGCGATGTAATCGACCCAAATTTGTTCACATCGAATGAAGAACGGTCCGGACCATCTACTCTTCAATTTACCTGGAAACAAGCGCAAACGAGAGTTAAACAAGAGAACTTTCTCACCAACATGAAATTCTCTTTGCAAGATATGCTTGTCATGCCACTTCTTCGTTCGCTCCTTGTAAACTTGAGCACTATCATAGGCATGCAAATCGAAATTCATCTAGCTCATTCAATCGCATCCGTCGTTTCTCACCCGCCAAAGGAGGGATCCATATTCAGCTCCTTAATGGCCCACATAGCCCTATACTCAAGCTCCACGGGTAAATGACAGGACTTGCCATAGACAAGTCGGTAAGGTGAGGTGCCAATCGGCGTTTTGAAGGCGACGGTAAGCCCACAAAGTATCATCGAGCTTCCGACTCCAATCCTTTCTATTCTTGCTTACCACCTTTTCCAAGATCTGTTTCAGCTCTCTGTTGGAAACTTCTACTTGTCCACTGGTTTGAGGATGATAAGCCAGTCCTCTTCGGTGTGTAACGCCATACTTCTTCATGAGGGAATTGAGATGACGCTCATTGAAGTGCGTGCCTCCATCACTAATCATCGCGCGAGGCACTCCAAACCGTGGAAAGATAGTCTTCTAAAACAACTTAACAACAGATTTAGCATCACAAGTGGGGGTGGCAATTGCCTCCACCCATTTAGAAACATAATCTATCACTACTAATATGTATTGGTTCCCAAAAGATGTAGGGAACGGCCCTTGGTAATCAATGCCCCAAACGTCAAAAATCTCTACTTCGAGATTCCAACTTTGAGGCATTTCATGCCTTTGCGAGATATTGCCGTTCTTTTTGACAAGCATCACAAGAACTGACAAAGTTAGTAGCATCCTTAAGGATAGTAGGCCAATAAAAACCCGATTGCATTACCTTAGCAAATGTCCTAGAAGGACCATGATGACCACCATATGAAGAAGAGTGACAATGAGAAAGGATGGCACGTACCTCACCCTCCGGGATACATCGTCTGTATATACCATCAAGACACTCTCGGAACAGATAGGGATCGTCCCCGTAAGTACCTCTTCACATCATGCATGAACCTCTTCTTCTCACGATAAGATAAATCAAGAGGAAGTGTACCTCCTACCGATAGTTGGCATAATCTGCAAACCATGGGGTATTTGCGCTCTGACTAGAAGATGGTCGTCTGGAAAAGAATCATCGATGGGCAAAATCTCTCTTCCCGAGAATCTCAACTGACAAATGATCTCGCAACAACATTTTCAAAGACCATACTTATCACGGATTTCCAAATCAAATTCTTGCAATAATAAAATCCATCTAATAAGTCTAGGTTTAGCCTCTTGTTTGGTTAAAAGATATTTTAAAGTCGCATGGTCGTGTGTACAATAACTTTAGAACCAACAAGATAAGCTCTAAATTTGTCTAAAGAATAGACAACTGCAAGAAGCTCCTTCTCTGTAGTAGCATAGTTGATTTGTGCATCGTCGAGAGTCTTGCTTGCATAGTAAATGGCATGTAACACCTTATCCTTTCGCTGCCCCAAAACAGCTCCAATTGCATAGTCACTGGCATCGCACATAATCTCAAAAGGAAGGCTCCAATCCGGAGATCGGATAATAGGAGCTGAGATAAGTGCTTGTTTGATCCTGTCAAAGGCTTGAACACACTTGTCGGAAACACAAAAGGAGCATCTTTATGAAGAAGTTGAGTTAGAGGTTGAGCAATTTTAGAAAAATCCTTTATAAAGCGGCGATAGAACCCTGCATGACCAAGAAAACTACGCACACTTTTAACATTAACCGGATGCGGAGTTGCTCAATTACCTCAACCTTAGCTTTATCCACTTGAATGCCCTTACCTCGACACCAAATGACCGAGTACCACTCCTTCAAACCATGAAATGGCACTTTTCCCGATTGAGAACAAGGTTGCTCTCCTCACAAACTAAAAACCTTAGTCAAGTTTCTCAAGCAAACATCAAAATCGCACCATATACACCGAAATCATCCATAAAGACTTCCATGATAGACTCTATGTAATCATAAAATATGGCCATCATACAACGCTGAAAGGTAGCAGGAGCATTACATAAACCAAAGGGCATCCTCCTATAAGCAAATACACCATATGGACAAGTGAAAGTGGTCTTTTCCCGATCCTCGGGATGAATGGGTATCCGAAAGAAACCGGAGTAGCCATCTAGGTAACAGAAATAACTATGACATGCTAATCTCTCTAACATTTGGTCAATGTAAGGAAGTGGGAAATGGTCCTTTTTAGTGGCCGTGTTCAACTTCCTATAGTCAATGCACATCCTCCATCCCGTGACAAGTCTAGTAGCAATCAATTCATTTTTATCATTCTTTACTACCGTAGTACCTCTCTTCTTAGGTACAACTTGGACAGATCGACCCATTTAGAATTAGAAATAGAGAAAATAATACCAAAGATCAAGTAATTTCTGTACCTCTTTTCTTACCACCTCCTGCATAGGAGGATTTAGTCGTCTCTGACGTTGTGCACTAGGCTTGTGGCCTTCTTCCAAGTGAATTCTATGCATACAAAAGTCAGGACTAATACCTTTGAGATCGTCAATGCTATATCCAATTGCCTTTTTATGAGTTCTCAAAACAGTCAACAAAGCAGATAGTTGACCTTCAGTTAGGTTAGCATTGACAATCACTGGATTCATTTCACAACATCAAGAAATTCATATTTGAGATGAGAGGAAGGGGTTTCAATTCAGGTTTCTTTACCTCAGTTACCTTAGGTGTGACACCCAAACTGTATACCTTCTGATGTGGGCATTCCTCTCCAGTTAGAAGCTTCTCAATTCGATGAACTTCTGGACTCCATGAACCCGTCTGATCACCGGATCGAAAACCAGGGCAATCTCCGAGAGGATCCCCTGTCAAAACACATAGGAAGACACTCATCAATAGTAAAATCAACAACATCTATACTATGACAAGTCTCTTCTATCATGGGGTTTTTCAATGCTTTTTCTAAGTTGAAAATAATCGTGTCGTCCCCCACGGCTAAGGTCAATCTCCCTTGCCTAACATCTATGACCGCCCCCTGATGTAAGAATGGTCTCGCCCAAGATGATAGGGATCTGGTTGTCTTGACCATGTCCATGACAACAAAATCAACGGGGATGAAAAACTTCCCTATTCGAACGGGAACATCCTCTAACACCCCCGAGGGTGTTTAACATTCTATCGGCCATCTCGGTGTCATATTAGTAACTGTCAACGGACCCATATTTAACTTTTTACAGATAGAATACGGCATAACACTGACACTAGCTCCCAAATCACAAAGAGCTTTACTAATAGAAAGATGACCAATTTGACAAGGGATAGAAAAACTTCCTGGATCCTTTAATTTCGGTGGTGAGTTAATTGGCAACATGGCACTGCACTTCTGAGTGTAAGCAATAGTTTCTACCGCGTCAAAGGATCTCTTCCTTGTCAAAATCTCCTTCATGAACTTTGCATAAGCCGGCACTTGAGTGATCAATTCAAGAAAAAGGGACACTTACCCGTAGATTCTTCACGACCTCCATAAACTTACCGAACCGCTTATCCAATTGGATTTTTGTTGTTGGTGAGGAAAAGGTAGAGAAATAGTTATGGGCTCGGCTTGCTTATCCTTAGAAACCACTTTTGAAACACCGTCGGCTGGCGATATTGGATCCTCGATCGAGTCGGGGTGACTCGATCGAGTTGGTGGATCCTCGATCGAGTCGCTTGGACTCGGCCGAGGAACCTTGCGGAGTTCACTTTTTCGTCTTTTTTACTTTCATCGTCAGCTCGTGTTTCAACTTCGTCAGGCTCTTTCTCATCATCACTAAGCTCCAAATTACCCAATCCTTTGGGATGCATGTAAGGGACTTCATCAACAGTAATGGGCACTTCATTCTCAAGACTTTGCAGGTCGGGGTTCGTATAAGAAGTACCGCTCCTTAGCTGAATTACATTAGCTTGCTCATGAGCTTGCTTACCTTGAGGAGGAAGACCTACGACCTGTTTTGATGGGTTTTGAAGTGCCATCTGAGCCACTTGATTATCTAGCATCTTGTTATGGGCAATCAACTCGAAATCGAGCCGTCCGCTTCGTCGCCGCATGACAAAGTTTGTTGCAAAAGATCGCGCAACTCGCCATATCATTATTCGGAGCTTGTTGAGGAATTTGTTGAGGAGTTTGCTTTGAGGAGGTCACGATATTGATTGTTGAACTGCTGGCCTCCTTGATTTTGCCTTTGATATCCCCCTTGTTGTTGATTACCGCGATTGTTAGGAGGGATATAAGGATTCTTTTGCGGTTGTGACTGCTGCGGGTTTTGCACATTCTGGCTAGACCATTGAAGGAATGGATGCTCCTTCGTTCTTTCATTGTAGAAATTAGAGAAAGGTGTACCTTGTGCACCTTGTCTGTAAGCCTGAAAGGCGTTAACCTGCTCAAATGTGCTCATACAATCAGCTGCACCATGACCATCTAAACCGCATCTAGCACAAGTCTCCTCTACTTGCTGACTCATAGCATGAACTCTCTCTTTACTACCCAATGATTGGGTAGTCTTCATCTCAAAGAATCTGGGCGAAATAGCCTCCACTGTGTCGCCAAAGCACTATCAACCCCAGTACCTCGCGTGCTTCCCCTAGGATTTCCATACCTCGCGGTATGGGTAGCAATCTGATCAATCAACTTCCACGCGTCACCATCTAGTGTGTTATCTTGAAACCTCCCATTAGCAGATGAATCCAAAAGGGCACGATGATCGTCAAACAACCCGTTATAAAACTGGTTGCAAAGGAACCACTTTGGGAAACCATGATGGGGAACTGATCGAACTAAACGCTTGAAGCGAGTCCAAGCTTCGTTCAAATCTTCAAAGGGCCGCTTGCTTGAAACTAGTAATTTGATTCCTCAAAGCATTAGTCTTCTGAGGCGGAAGTACCTCTTGTAGAAAGCAAGAGCCAAGGAATTCCAGTCTGTAACTCCTTCGTATCCATATCCATATCTCTTAACCACTCAAAGCCTCCATCTTTCGAGAGAAAGGAAAGAGCACCGCTTAACTTGATCTTGTGTCACTCCGGTGTTAATGGGATTGAACAATGAAAGTGACAAACTTTTCCATATGCGTTGCGGGGTCCTCGTAAATGTCCCTCCAAACATGTTTCGTTCCACCAAATTAATGTAAGATGGTCGAATCTCGAATGTTCCATTGGTAGAAGTGGGCAGCTTGAAACCTTGTGGAATAGAATCTAAGGTTGGCTCGAGTGACCGGCTACGGTAGACATGATGATATTTTCGAAACAGGAGTTTCAGGAATAGGAATATCAGAGATAGGAATTTCTTCCTCTTCCTCTTCGTAGGACCGATCGGGTTGTCTCCGGGGCTCGCCGTTTCGACGTCAAGTATACTCAAGTCTTCTACTTGACTCACTTCTTGATTAAATTTCCGTCCAGTAGCAAAAAGTCTTCTCGGTTCGGGATCAAAAGGAATAATCTCGGACCTATTAGACCAGGCATAAACAAACTAACAAGAAAGTGTGAGAACGGTCTCAAGGAACTGGTTCCCGAGACAAAAAGACAAAATAAACACAAAAAGACTAAACAATTGTTGCCTCCCTGAGAACGGCGCCAAATTTGATGTGGCTAAAGTCGTATTACCAAATCAAAGTAAAACTATCTCAGGACTAACAAGAATAGCTAGTGATAAGACAGTGCTCGAATCCACAGGGAGGCGGTAAAAGCTAGTCTAAGAGTATTTAAACCGTCTAGAAGTAACCAATTTCGGGGTTTTGTTTTGAGTTGATTCTAACAAACTAATTGCAATAAATAAAGGATGAATAACAATATTATTAAAAGTCTAGGAATTAGGTTCACTAGGTCAATCAATCGGGGATTATCAATCAATTACTAAATCTATCAAGTTGTTTAAGGTCATAAGATCGGTCGACTCCATTATGCCCTTTAGATCGATTCTAACATGCGGTCGCTATGATTAGATACTTTCTATTTGATTATCGCACCTATATCAATTCTAACCCTATCGGCGATAGGATCGATTCGCTACACTAATTAATAACTCAGGCCTCAAGTGATTAACTAGAAGAATTACAACAATCAAACAACAACTTTAACGATATCAATAGCAACTAATTGATTTTCCCTTCTTAATTAACCTAGATCCCCTTCATCCTAGATGAGGGGATTAGCTACTCATGATTATAATAACAACAACAAACATGATTAAAGATGAAAACATAATTGCAAGATGAAAACAATAATTGAAGAACATAAAACAATGATTTAATTAAAGAGGAAAGATTAGTACCATACAAAAGGAAGATTAGGGTTCTTAAGAGAGTTTTCCAAAGAATACTTAGCAAAATATAACGTAGTTTAACAATAAAACCCGAGTCTTTAATTTATAACAAAAGATTAACGTTTTAGGAAATTCCGGAAATAAACCCGCTGAGAAGGATCCTCGATCGAGTCGGAGGTGACTCGATCGAGGACGGCTGCTCGATCGAGTCAGCAGTGACTCGATCGAGGAACTAGCTCACAGGTTCCTTCTTCTCTTCTTTGACTTCTAGTCTTCATGATTCCTCGTTTCCCGTGCCATGCTTCGTGTATTCTTCTATGCCGTCTCCGCCATGCTAATCTTAGCTTGATCATACTCATAACGAGTAAGTGACAAACTTGATCTTGTGTCACTCCAGCTGTTAATGGGATTGAACAGCAGTAAGTGACAAACTTTTCCATATGCGTTGCAGGGTCCTCAGCAGCTGTCCCTCCAAACATGTTTCGTTCCACCAAATTAATGTAAGATGGTCGAATCTCGAATGTTCCATTGGTAGAAGTCAGCAGTGACTCGATCGAGGAACTAGCTCACAGGTTCCTTCTTCTCTTCTTTGACTTCTAGTCTTCATGATTCCTCGTTTCCCGTGCCATGCTTCGTGTATTCTTCTATGCCGTCTCCGCCATGCTAATCTTAGCTTGATCATACTCATAACGAGTCATTTCTGCATCAAAACACAAAATAGCGGCAGTATCGACAATTCATTGAAATAAAGCATATAAATGATATAATAGGCACGAAACGGTATGAAATATGATGTAAAGGGAGCTATAAAAGTATATATGAAAGTGATACATCACTCGACGCGAATGCAAAGAAAGTGCCCTCGTAAGAGGAAAACGATTGATTAATTAAGTTGATTGAGTGTAGTTGGTCAAATTGGTCGGTCATGCAACGGAGAGGCTGGTACCCGGAAAGATCCGAGCTTACGTGGTCGAAAGTTCAAGCACGTAGGCGCCAATAAGTAAGAACAAAGTCTAGACTGCAAAGGGAGAAGAGAAGGGCGGACACTCGTGTGAGAAATATGAGGAACGAAAGCTCCTATTTATACTAATCACACGACGGAATTAGGGTTTCGGAGACTCTTTGGAAGTGAATCTCGGAAAGATATGAAAAAGATACGTAAAACATACAGAAAAGGGCCTGGGAAGAGGCGCAGCAGCCACTGCGTCTCTTGGAAGAGGCGCAGCGCCTGCTGCGTCTGTTCCCAGGAGGTTTCCTCCTGCTGAAGAAAGATTTCCGCGTTTGAGTTATGGTAGGACGGAAATAATTTGAATATCTTATGAATATTACGGGATATTATTTGCCAAAAGATAAAATTTGTGAAATATGGAATAGAAATATCCGGAACATTCCAGAACATTCTGACTCGGGATTTAACAGTTATCAGAAAATGGAGACGGTTTTTGACCGGACTCAAATGTACTCTAATTACCGCCAAAACGACCGTATCGGGACGTAGATGACAACTAAGAGGTAGACATTTAATATTTAAGCAATCACTTGACGATAATCTTACGAACTGTCACAAATCGTTCTGCGTATCAAACATGCGGCCCAATCATCACCGGGTGGCTTGCGGGAGGTGCAGAAATGAGGTATCTACACGTGTCGGCTGGGCCGACACATTTAAAGAGTGGACTTATTACGGACCTTCTGTACAATTCTCCTTCAAATACTAAGTACCTTGCGACGATCCTTCTTATCTTCTGAGAGAGACTGTGGTCCTCCGGTAACTCTTTTGTTAGTTTGTATTTCATTATCGGAGTCATCCACGTCGTCTCGGCTTCGATGTCGCCCACCATGCCGACGGTCTCGGTGATGCTTTTAGCATTTCGATATCCACCAGACGTTCGACCGACATTCTTGATCTTTGGAACCGCAAGTTTTGAAAGAGCGTCGGCTCGGTTGTTCTCAGACCTGGGGATGCACTGTATTTGGAAAGATTTCAATTTTGCGGTGTCGGCTTTTACCCTTTCCAGGTACCTCACCATCCCGTCGTCTCGAGCCTCATACTCTCCTCTGATTTGATTAGTCACTAAGAGTGAATCTGTCTTTAACACAATATGCTCCGCCCCGGCAGCTCTAGCTAACTCGACTCCAGTTATCACCGCCTCATATTCGGATTCGTTGTTTGAGGCCGAGAAGGTAAACTTCAAGGCGTACTCAAACTCGTCCCCGTTAGGGCCGGTGATAAGGATGCCGCTCTCGAGCCGTTCGCCGTGGAGGACCCGTCGGTATACACTTCCCATACGCCGGGATGTGATTCTTCTTGATATGTGCACTCGGCTAGGAAGTCTCGCAAGCGCTTGCCCCTTTATGGAAGGCCTCGGCTTGTACTGAATGCCAAAGCCGGAGAGCTCCACCGCCCATTTGATAAGTCTGCCGGATTTTTCGAATTTTTCCAACGCTTTCTCCAATGGCTGATCGGTTAAGACCGTCACGGGATGTGCGTCGAAGTAGGGTTTTAACTTTCTTGCGGCAACGATGACGGCGAGGGCTGCTTTTTCGATAAGTGGATAATTTCTTTCGGCGGCCAGCAGTGTATGGCTGATAAAGTAGATTGGGTGTTGCTTTGCTTGTTTTCTTCCCGACGATTACGACCGACCGTGGCCGAGGTAACTCGCTAAGTATAGATATAGCGTCTCCCCCAGCGTTGGCCTGGACAGGGTCGGGAGAGTTAGAAGGTGGGCTTTCAGTTGCTTGAAAGCCGTGCTCTGTTCCTCCCCCTAGCTGAAGTCTTTATTCCCTTTTAGCACTTTAAAGAACGGAGTGCTCTTGTCGGCCGACCGAGAGATGAAGCGGGCGAGAGCCGCCATCCTCCCGGTCAGCATCATAACCACTTTTCGATTCCTCGGCTCCGGCAGGTCTAGTATTGCTTGGACTTTCTCTGGATTGGCATCAATTCCCCTGGCGCTTACAAGCACGCCGAGGAACTTGCCGGCCCGAACACCGAAGTTGCATTTCATTGGGTTAAGCTTCATCTTATATTTCCTTAGTGAACAAAATGTCTCGCTCAAATCGGCCAAGTGCTCGCTGTCAGACTTGCTTTTTACAATAGTATCGTCGACGTAAGCCTCGATGTTTCGCCCTTTTTTATCTTGAAACACTTTGTCCACCAGCCTAGTGTAAGTTGCGCCAGCATTCTTCAAACCGAACGGCATCATTTTATACATGTATGTGCAAGTTACGGTGATGAATGCGCACTTAGGCATGTCTTCTTCGGCCATAAACACTGATGATACCCGAGAAGGCGTCTAGCGAGGCTTAGCATGGTGTAGCCTGCCGTTGGCCAATTAAACTATCTATTCGAGGCAAGGGATAACAATCTTTAGGGCACGCTTTATTAAGATTGGTAAAATCAACACACATCCTCCACGCCCTGACGATTTCCTCACCATTACAACATTGGCTAGCCACTCGGGGTAAGTACAAGGCATGATAAAGCCCGCCGCTAATAGTTTGTCTACTTCGACTTTGATGGCCTCATCCTTCTCGGCCGAGGAGTTCCTCATCTTCGCTTGACAGGGCGAGCGGTGGAGAGTACGTTCGGCTTGTGAACGATCACCTTCCGCTCACGCCGGCATCTCGGCGGCTGAGTATGCGAAGACATCTTTGTTCTTCCTCGGCAGTTTAGGAGATCGGCTCTGAATTTTGGCTCCGGGACGACACCGACGATTCACGGTGCGCCCGGGTCAATTTCCACTTTCTCGGTCTCGGCTCCTTCGACAATGCCGACGTTGGTGTGCATCGGATCACCCTCCCCGCTGTAAGGATGGGCTCTTCCCTTTCTCGATTTTTCGCCACTTTGAGGGATTGCATGTTGCATCCCCCGCGGATACTTGGACATTGACTATTTCGTCTCTTTCGTCCTTTGAGACGAGCTTTTGCGCTTCCCCCCGGTCCGAGACATACATCAATGTCAGGGCCCGGATGGACATCACTGCATCGGCCTCGCTCAAAGTGACTCGGCCTATGAGAACATTGTAGGCAGACGAACCATCAATGACCACAAACTCAGATAAAATATTCTTGGCCGCATCGGCTTGGCCAAACATTACCGGCAGTCTGATTGACCTCAGGGGTACCAGGCCGGCCCCGGAGAAGCTGTATAGCGGGTTGGTGCAGGGGCTCAGGTCTTCAATCTTCAGACCGAGATTGAGAAAGTACTCCCTGAACATGATGTTTGTGTAGGCGCCTGTGTCAATCGGGCACCTTTTGACCAAGTGGTTGGCTATGTCTAGGTGGACTACAAGCGGGTCGCTGTGCGGAGCGACGACTCCCTCGTAGTCCTTCTTCCCAATGGTTATATCAGGGATTGTGGAAGCGGGGATCGCTGTTTTGGGCACAAAGTTGATGGCTTGGTATAGCTCATTCAGTGCCGTTTGTGCCCATTAGTGACCCACCGTTCTCGTTCCCCCCGACAAACCTGGATCACTCCCATTCGCCGGAATACGATTTTCTATTCGCCCGTCGGAGCTTGTTTCGGGCCTCCGGCTACATACTTGCTGAGGGCCCCCTTTCGGATTAGCTCCTCGATGGCGTTCCTCAGATGCCGACAGTTGTCGGTCTTATGGCCGGCTTGGCCGTGGTAATCGCAAAACTGGCTAAGGTCGCCGTCCCCCCTCGCCTTGGGGGGCCTTGCCCATTTCTGCCCTTCATTCTTGCTTAGGGCAAAGACCTCGGCCGGTGATTTGACCAGGGGGTGAGACTGCTGTACCGCTTCTGGGTGTATGGTCCAGAACTCCCCCCGGCGCCCGCCTAGTTCTGTTTCCTATTAAATCTCTCAGGCCGTGACCTATTCACGTCACGGCGACCTTCATCAACGTTTTCCCGACGGCTCCTCCTCTCTGGGTGCCCAGCTTCACTGTGGCCTACCCAGGTCTTGTGATAGTCCTCCACCTTTACGGCTCGGTCGGCCATCTTTCTGGCGGTGTCGAGGTTGAGGTCCTCGCACTTGATCAGCTCGTTTTTGAACTCGCCTTTCGGGAGGCCTTTCATCAGCGCGAAGGCCGCCAGTTCGGTGTTCAGCTCTCGGATCTGCTGAACCTTAGCGTCGAACCTCTTCACATAGCTTCGGAGGGACTCGTCCTCCCCCTGTCGGATAGTTAGGAGATCCGAGGTCTCCACGGCCCTTCTCTTGTTGCAAGCATACTGGGCTATGAAGTTGTCTCTCAGGTCGGCATAGCAGTATACCGAACCATTAGGTAGCCCCTTGTACCAACTCTGGGCCATCCCATGAAGGGTTGTTGGGAAGACTCGGCACCATACCTCATCAGGCTGTTCCCATACCGACATGTACGACTCGAAAGCCTCGGCATGGTCGGTTGGGTCGCCATCCCCTTTGTATGATAAGGGCGGCAGCTTTAGTTTAGTCGGCACGAGACTTCGAGGACATAGGCACCGAGGGGTCGTCGACCACGTGTCGAATGACACGCGGCGATCGGCTCCTCGCAACCTTAGTCCGGCTTCTCTCCATCTGGCGGGAAGGGCTTCTGTTGTCCGACTTTGGAGAGTCGGACTTCTTTCATTTCTTCGGGGCGGGCCTCGTTGTTGCCGCGGCGACGCTGTCCTCCCGCGAGTGGGGGAAGGACTTTGGTCTGCCACTGGCACCACGGGCTCCGCCGGCGTCCTAGCATGCCCAGCTCCTTGTAATACTCCGGTCAAGTTGTTCGGAGTCACTTTATGGGCCCTGGTCACCTGTGGAGGCGTTGCCGCCCCTGTCGTCGTGACAGGGGTAACCGGCGTACCACCCATCAGGTCCAGGAATAGCTTCAATTTGGCCGCATCGACCACATGTCCCATGACAGTGACTTGGCCGGTCGGCAGCGGTGTTTCTGGCTCTCTTGGCATCCCGTATTTCACCGGCTCAATGGCTCGGCCGGTGGGGGACTGCCCGATCTCAGAATTAGGGAACGCGTCATCCTGGTAGAATGCAGTTTCGTCACTCACAATTATTTCTTGTTGTTTTGACATCCTCTTAGCTCTTTGAGTGGGTTTGGTTTTTGTTTGTTTTTTTTTTTTTTTGTAAGGGAGGTGACTAGCTTTTAGTATCTTCCCCACAGACGGCGCCAATTGTTCCGGGTGTAATTCCGGAGCAGGATTTGTGACCACGTAAGCTTGATGAATGACGTCTTTTTGCTTGTCTCTTCCTTTCGGTCTCTCCTGTAAAGATGAACAAACTAAGGGCTCGGCTTGGTACCGAGCGTACTCACTCCGACGCTCAAGTCAGTAAACTTAAAGAGATTAAGTTGTGTGTTAACTTGGCAAAGTATTTTATAGAGAGATAAGGGAGTTTATACCAGATTTTAGGTTAGTTTTTGGGATCCTTTTCTCAATGAGAGAAGTGGAGTATTTATAGACTTTCACCTTTTGTCACGTAGTGGCCAAGTGGCTAGCAGATGGAAAGACTGTTCTACCCTCGGCCGAGGGACCCATGGCAGGCCGGCGGGCCTGGTTGACTCCATGCCGAGGGGACTTGGATGTGAGTACGCGGATATGCCTCTCGGCGCTAGTTGCCGAGACCGAGACCCAGTGACAGCCGACAGTCGCTGGCGTCGGTTAGGGCTGTCTAATACGTTGACTTGCTGTCTTTTGGCTTTGACCTTGCTCAATATGTTGACTCGGTCAGCGGGTGCAGAATATGCCCCATCAAAGACCATGCATAACGTAGACATAACGTAGACACGGCACACCCAAAATACAAAAAAATAAAGCTTAAGTGGAGGAATTGCTTGGGCATGTCCAAGAATGACACGCCACAAGTCCACAACACAACACAATGTGGGACGTTATTTCATTTCATCGACACGACATGAAACCCATCTTCGTGTGTCTGGGCTGTTCCATTTACTCCTCGAGGCACGGCTCAACACAACCCACTTCTATCTCTATTTGTCATCCTTTATTGTAAGATGAGTTTAGAATTTGATTGGTCTTGTGTTTTAAAGTTACGGTAGACCCTTCAGAATTTAGCATGTTTAGGATACCCAATTTGAAACTTATAATCAGAAAAGTCATTCAAAAGAGATAGCAAATTTACGATTAGTTATGTAAAACCGTCTTGTAATAAATTTGCTCAATCGAAAATAATCAGGAAAAGAGCGTTTCAAAATACTTGACCTGTTGATATGCCAAGAAAAATGTCCCTCCTTCACACGAAGAATTTGATTGAGAGCCCTGATTAAAAACGACGATTATATTCAAGATCAACCTAAAAACTCGAACCTGCATAAAGTCATTTACGATAATTATGTGGGATTTCAATCATATTTTGTATCAATAGATAGAAGGGAAAACTCTCAAAAAAGGCTTTCTTGCAGAAGAGACTATCCCGTACAAGTTTACAAAACCCGTCGACCCCAAACATAGACAAAAACACACCAGACACGATTTCATCCCTTTTGAAGCCTACCATCGGTAATTATAGACGTTAACATCAATTGAACAACAAATTAATCGTGAAAAAGAGAGATGGGTTTAACGAATTTTGTGGTAACAGTAGCAGCAGTGGGTGCTGTAATCTTACTTGCTAGAAGCGACGTCAAGCAATCCGCCACTATTTTCCGTCGTAATATTCGTCATATTCGTACTTGGCTTGAGGAAGAATCTTCTGCTGTCTCTAAGTATGCTCCCCTTTTCTTTCTTTCTTTCTTTCTTTCCTATTAATCTTCAATTTCTTAAGATTATGGGGCTTCTTTTTGCGTTTGTTTTGTTTAATTATGAGGTGGTTTTATGGTACTTTTGTGTGATTATGTTAGCTTATGAGGTGGGTTTATGGTAATTTTGTGGGATTGTTGTTATTTTGTTTGATTGATTCGTTTTATGAACTGGGTTATGATTATTTCATAACTTTGTGTGAAAATGTCTTTTTGCTTTAGATGAATATAGAGTTTGATGGTCACTTGGAGTTTCACAATCGTCTAATTGTGTTACCTGTGTCGGATATTCAACACTTGGACATTGTAGAATGTACAGCTCTTCGAATTCAGACGAAAAGATGCTAAATTTGCATAATGTAGAATAGTCCGACACCGAAATAAGATGTAGGTGTGTCTGACACTTGTACCAGAACTTATAGCTTGCTTGACAGTTTAGTAAAACCAGGATGTCTGGTTTGGACTGTAGGCCGTTTTTCCATTAGTTGTATAGGTGGCTCTATGGGGATTATGCTTGACATATAAGTTATCTTAATGAGGATTAAATCAAGTTCACAGATCACCAACAACTTAACTGTTTCTTAACGATGCAAATCGGCTGCTGTTTTGTGGGTAGTGATATTGCTCTGGTGTATAGGGATCATATTCACCAAATTGTAAGAGACATGTACAAAAGATAGTATGATACTGAGTAGTGGATAGAAAGACCACTCTTTGACATGTTTTTGTGTAGGCTAACTCATCAGGATTGAATATGATGAATTCTTCATGTCCCTTTTGGTGAAACATGCTGCTATCTTGTTTGCTTATGTTATGAGTGTTAGCAGAGGATATATGGGCTGTGATTCTGTCAAGGTTTATCTTGCTCTTTGGCAGTTTTCCTTTCTACAATCTAGTACAATGGAGTAGGAGAGTAAGGAAACATTTGCTTCTTGTCCTGCATTTTTAGACATCTTTAAGCTTGTATTTCCTCACAAATCTTATGATGTTATTTTAGACATTTTTCTAGCTTTTGTATCATCTCCCATCTCATAATTGTGTTTTAGCTTTAGGGCTTCTTCAGCGGGGGAATGTTGTTTAAAGGGCTAAATTGGTTAGGGCTTTCATAATTTATTATCTAGAGTATTAGTTGTATTGTAGGTGCTAAATGCATATGTAAATGACTTAATAAAACCTATATAACTAACTAGTTGCCCTCAGGCCACTTCAATTTCAAATATCCTTCTCCTCTTTGTAATTAGACCTACATATTTACCACTGATGTCACAATCTACTTGTTTGAGTTGGAGTGCGGAGCGCAGCCTTGTCTTATCATATGAGAAAAATGCAAGCTTGTAGGTGAACTAGGAGTGATGAATTACCCATAAACGGGGTTGTGTGTCAAGAATCTTGTTCTCTATTATAAATGTTCAGTTTACACATTCAACTGTTCAGAGGAAACATTTAATAATAAGCAGAATAGAACAACCTTCTTAATCCCAAAACCTTAGAAAACTTTGCAAAACTAATTTCAAGACTCACGGATCAACACGCAGGAAGAATCCATCAAATATGACTTGCAGAAATGAGTGTGATATTGAATAAAAAGTTACATACACATAGTCAGAGATATTCCCTCGCTACACCAGTATGTTTACAGAACCTCACCGCTCCTCATTTCCATTCCCACCATCAAACCAGGATCGTCATTGCTTGTGAGCAATTTAGGATATCAGTATAATCTGAAATTGCGGTAATTCAAATTTAGTTCACAAACATTGGTATAAGCAATGATATCGTCGAATACAAATGTGAGCTTCTAGAAATTGCGAATATTTTAGGGTATGCAAGTTGTTGGTCTGTCAATACTTCATCTTGTACCCCGAATTGTATCATTTGAAGATCCAAAGAAGCAAAAGAGATTTTCTCAGTGCTTTCATTTTTCTTACAACTAAGTACATAGTTTTTAAAATTTTGCTCTGTAATTTGGATCGTGTTCATTGGAATTTGCTTAGAAGCATTTGTTGCTTCAGGTTGGGATGGTAAAGGTTTAAGAGAATAAGAGGAAATAACAAGGAGTTTTCAATAAAAATTAAGCATGAGTATGTAGTCATTTTTGTACAAACGTTTAGTCAGTTTTATTTGTGTTTATTAAGTACTCCTTATTGCAATTTACATTAAGAAAACAAGGTGAAGGAGTTGGCAGGGATAGCAATTCACCAAATCACAATTGCCAGTGTCGTTTCAGGTTTATTCTTGGTCGGATTTTAATCTTACTGTAGAACTTGGATTTGCGATTAAAATATCCATATCTCGATTCTGGAATTGAGACTTAAGTCCGTGAGAAATGAAACACACTTCATAAGGTGCTGTTTTAAGTTCAAGTATGGGCTGTTTCCTCACTTCATTTGGTACTTATGTTTCTTGAAGTGTATCCCACTCTTCATAGTTGGTATTCTTGGTATATTGAGTCGAGCATTCCTACAAGCAGAGGTGGAACCTTCTCCGGTACAATGACTAATTAATATCGTCTATTGACATTTCTGACCATCCACAAGGCCACAACTTGGAAATTGCAGTAGATGGAACAAAACGTCTTCTGGTTCCTTTGTAGGTCCTAACTTGCTTCCTTTATGTTCACCTGAAACGCATTCAATTCACCAGTTAAAGTGGAAATATCAATGAGCTTGCAGAACTTAAGGTGCTATGGTTAGCACGAATCTGTCTGCATTACTCTCTTAATGTCGCGTTGTGCTGATTAATCTCAAAAAGTTTTTGAAATGAAAATGTGTCTCTTTCTCTCACATTACTATATTATTGCTTAAATGTTCCTGAATAGTTTTGGCGTTAGTGGTCT
Source organism: Silene latifolia (assembly GCF_048544455.1). Taxonomy (NCBI): domain Eukaryota; kingdom Viridiplantae; phylum Streptophyta; class Magnoliopsida; order Caryophyllales; family Caryophyllaceae; genus Silene; species Silene latifolia. The sequence continues at coordinate 80,868,169 of NC_133530.1, forward strand.
TGTTTTTCATTATGTACTGGTAATAAGGCCTGTGTTATGGTGATGCCCTCTAGCCGAAACTATATATTATATAGAGCAGTCGGATTGCCCGTGTACAAATAATTCTATATTCTTGTGTTCTTACACAACTAAGATGTGTGTTTCTTCTTCTGTTTTTTTTTTCTACCTTTGAGACTACGCTAATGAGACTGATACAACTATTCTACTTTAGGTCTGCTGGGAAGGGAAAACCCAAAGAGTTGAAGCCAGAAGTTCATGAAAAAGATAGTGCAAAGGGAGACAAGTAGTAGTTATCGACTTCAAAAGGCCAGATTTAAGGAACAAGACATTTGTTTCCTATTCTGGTCACTTTAGGGAAAATAGAATGTTATGTTTTTGCAATATTCCGACGTTATTAGACTAATTACTATGCCTATCTAAAAATATTGGTTCTGCTTTGTTCCAGAATAAATGATCACTTTTTGTTCATAGTACGTTGATACACTTTTTGTTCACATTCTAAGGATGTCAATTATGTAGTAGATACACTTGAGATCTTTGTTTGGTGTTTTGGTGTTTGTGACCTCTTTTGCAGGATAACATAATATTGGCTTTTAGCCAGTTATTATTATTGCAGGCACAATACATTACGAGGATGCTCTTCAGTCTTCTCTTGACTTCCCTGCTTAATCTACCAAATATGGTCATCTATGAAAAACTCAACGTGTCCTCGGTCCCCCATCACAGATGCAAGGCTATTATTGACGATTAAGAGATTTAAGATATTACAATACATGCAACACGGGGTCAGTTATACTCAAGTCTACCCCCATCTAAGATGGAGGTAAGTGAATCTTCTAACTTTAAGAGTATATGCATGCTACCAGACTTTATACAAATTTGTTCTAATCACTTCAATTTTTCATGTACTTGACATATTGGTAGTGATAATGTTTTCGTTTGTCAGTCTTTGGTTCAGTGATAGTGTTCTGGTAGTGATATATTGGCCACACTGCACTCATATTTTTGAAAGTCAATAAAGATATCACTACGTTAGCGCTTACATAACATCATATCCTTCTTATGATTTTGCATATTTTATTCAAAAGGTCAATGACCAGTATTTTTACACAGAGCTATACTGATCGGGAGAAAGGGAGTAAATAGTTTTACACCATGCACATCTTTCTTCAGGTGCTAACACCACATTATTGTTACTATAAATGGAGTACTTCAAGCAAAGGGTTTCTTTGGAGAATAGTTAGAGTATCTACTTTCATTTCTTCATCATTTGAGCTTTAAGAGAGTACTTGAAATAAGACACATGCACGTGACGGGAGCACGGAGGTAGACACATAATGATGTAAAAGAATTGTTTTAATTTTTTTCATAATATTTTCGGTCTAAAAATGAAGATGTATCTCTAATGTGAAAATGCTTTGTGTATAAAAAACTCAAAAAGAAAAAAAGGTATTGTGTTGGGAGTCTTTGACCTTGGGTCAAAAGTCAATGATTACGGATGCATCTCTAATGTGAAAATGCTTATATATATATAAAAATGCATCTTTGTTGTTATTAGGATGTTTTACTATGTCTAATTGATAGACGAGTAGTTTAACTCGTTTTTGGTGATGGACATTGTCCAACTTTAACAGAGCCTGATACTCAAAATTATTTTATTGAGGTACATTATAAAATGTATATTTAAACTATTAAAATAGTTTTTTTTGTAGCTTTTTACATTTGTTACTACTACTTCTTTTCACTTCGTCTAAGTTGTTTGTTTATTCTTTGATTAAATCACCCCTATATAGTGAATAATTAATTGGGACGGAGGAAGTATTTGTTATGAGAAAATATCGATCGGAATTAAGATCGTTTGACAAGTATAACCAGGATCATATTTATACTGTGCCTTTTTGTAAAATCACTTTCATTGCACGGCTGTTTAAGCGTGTAAAAACTCAAGTTTCTAAAGATTTTTTAAAATAACCATCATCAACAATAAGGTTCAACTTACTATTTCAAAGTACTATAATATATACATGTGTAGCCAGGAAACCATTGACCAAGGTTTCATACTCTGTCTTTACCTGAAAACTTCTGTATTGAGAAAGTCAAAGAGAGGGACTTGGAGAATCAAAGACATACAGGAACCGGTAAGTAATAAAACTCCCATGTCTCAATAATTTGTTTATCTTTTTTAATTATTTGTGAGAGGTATTTTAATCCAAGGGAAATAAAGGATTGAGCGTAATATAATAGAATACAATGGTAACTAATAACATAACTGTTGGTTGTAGAAACAATTTGCTAGCTGGTACAAAGAAGTCAAAGGTCGTACTTCTAAGAGCACGCTTTACTAAACAAAGGTTAAAACACTCAAATTGGTGGTAATAATTTTGGCTGCTTGATCACTTGGTAACCTCAGCTAAGGAAACGAAAAATGTTTCTATCCCCTTGAGTATTATTCTCCTTTTCGAAAATAGTTGGGTTAATGAGGGCTAAACGTAGGCTATGTTACTCGGATACTTCACTTACTTGCCGTATTCCGTATTCGATACGTATTTTGTCGGATACGATACGACACATAGATACTTCATTTTAGACCAAAATATTGAAAATTTCGCACAAAATAGCCGTATCAGATACTTCGATACGTATTTTGTCGGATACGAGTAGACGAGTCCGAGTAACATAGAACGTAGGTAAATTGAATGAAAATTGTATTGAATGACGGCTACTTGTCAATATATAGAGTACAAGCAAATTTAACGAATCACTGTACTTTACTTTATTACTCCCTCCATTCAACTTTTATCACCCCACTTTAATATAATACTCCTCTCATTTATTAGAGAAATGGGATGATAATTGTTGAATGGAGGGAGTATGATTTAAGATTGTAGAATAATTGTCCTTGTGCTCTATTAGAAATGAAAATGGAAATTGCACATTTTTTAATCACACAAGAATCCACTATAAAATACTCTATTTTATTATAAGCAAAGGCAAGTAGATGGGTGTTTCCAGTCTTTTAGTCTTTCTCTAATTGATTACACAAGCCCCATATTCATTGGACCAAGAAAACATACTAATATTTTATATCTTATATAGTTATATTAATATGAGACATGACTGTATACATATTTATAGTGACTGCTGCTACCTCCTTACTTTTTGCCTAAAAGATAATGCTTGTCATTTCATCAAAATCTTTATGTGTGTGAGAGAAAGTTAATAGCTTTCTGTCTGCACACTGAATGCTAAAAAGTGGCCTAAAAGTGTATTTATTCCTCTTTTAAATTGACAAATCAAATGGATTTTGATGGATAACCTTCTAAATGGCTTTGACTTCTGAGTTCTGAGCTTTGAAGGTATGTTACATCTGCTAGTTTCCTAAAAAAAATCAATTTGCAGATTTGCAGAAGACTGCTGTATTTCAATGAGCTTATACTACTCTTACAAGTCTTTCTGTTTAAGGAAACTTGAGTGTATTTCAAGTCAACTGAAATTTTTGCTTTTCTTTTGGTCTATTATGTAAAATTTTCAAACACAAAAATTGGTGTCTGTGGGTTCTTGTGATGGGTACAATCAGTCTCAGAAAAAAATTGTCAAGTTGGATGATGATAGAATTTCTTCTTGTATGTACCCTTTTGTTTCATGAAGCAAAAGCCCTTAATTTGGAGGTTCAGTACCTTATTGATGTGAAGAACAAACTTGTGGACAAATTCAATTATTTGGGTAATTGGTATCCTGGGGACTCAAACCCATGTGAATGGACTGGTGTAACCTGCAACACTTATGGTTATCCAGTTGTTGAATCTCTTAATTTGAGTAGCATGAATCTATCAGGATCGATATCGCCGAGTATTGGAAGATTGGTTCACTTGATTCATCTTGATCTATCCTTTAATGAGTTGTCCCAAACTATCCCCAAAGAGTTGGCAAACTGTTCCTATCTGCAAAGTTTTGCTGGGAATGACAATAAACTTGAAGGGAACATCCCTAAGGAGTTGGGTACTCTCTCATACTTGACTTATTTGAATATATGCAATAATAAGCTGTCAGGTTCTCTTCCTGAGCAACTGGGAAATCTTTCTTCTCTGTCAGATTTTATTGCATATACCAACCGTTTTACTGGCACATTGCCTCGTTCTATCGGAAGGTTGAAGAACCTGAGAAGGTTCAGAGTAGGGGAAAATTTAATTTCAGGGAGCATACCTTTTGAAATAGGTGAATGTAAGAGCATGGAGGTGTTTGGTCTTGCTGAGAATCAATTGAGTGGCAGTCTCCCTAAAGAGCTTGGCATGCTTCGCAATTTGACACAGTTAGTTCTTTGGGGTAATAAGCTTTCTGGAGTTATTCCAAAAGAGCTTGGAAATTGTACAAATTTGCAAACTCTTGCTTTGTATCAGAACAATTTTATTGGGGAGATACCTAAGGAGCTTATGAATTTAAAGTCTCTTGGATATTTGTATTTGTACAGAAATGCTCTGAATGGAACAATTCCGAGAGAGATTGGCCGTCTTTCTTTTGGAATAGAGATTGATTTTTCACAAAATTACTTGACTGGAGAAATTCCTAAAGAGATTGGTCTGATTAAAGGATTGCAATTGCTGTATCTTTTCGAGAATCGGTTGACCGGAGTGATCCCAGAGGAGCTAATCAGCTTAAAGAACCTGAGTAGAATCGACCTTTCGATAAATAATCTTTCAGGTTCAATACCTGTTGGTTTTCAATATTTAAGGAAACTACTAATGTTGCAGCTCTACAATAATTCTCTTAGTGGTACAATCCCTCCACAGCTCGGGCTGCATAGCCCTCTTTGGGTTCTTGATGTCTCATCAAACAATCTCACAGGAAGACTTCCTACCAATCTGTGTAAAAAATCTAACTTGATTCTGCTAAATGTTGCTTCAAACAAGCTCTTTGGGAACATTCCATCAGGAATCATCAGCTGTAAGCCGTTAGTAAACCTTCGCCTGTCTGCTAACAGTTTCACAGGAAGTTTTCCATCTGAAATTTGCAGGTTAATAAACCTCACTTCGATTGATTTGAGCCTTAATAATTTCAGTGGTGAAATCCCTTCTGAGATTGGTAACTGCAAAGCTTTACAAAGGCTTTTGCTGTCGCAAAACCACTTCTCTTCAACTTTGCCTACACAAATGGGGAAGCTTAAAAAGCTTGTTTGCTTTAATGTCTCCTCAAACTTACTCACCGGAACAATCCCATCTGATATCTTTAACTGCAACTTGCTACAACGTCTCGATCTCAGCAATAACAGGATTTCAGGCACTGTGCCTCATGAAATTGGGACTCTTTCTTATTTGGAGCTTCTCAAGCTCTCTGACAACAAACTCTCAGGAAGTATACCTGCAGTTATAGGGAGCCTACCTCATTTGACAGAGTTACAAATGGGTGGAAACTTGTTTGCTGGAGGAATCCCACCAGAATTGGGTAGGCTATCGAGCCTTCAGATTGCTTTGAACCTAAGTTACAACAATCTATCAGGGAATATTCCTACTGAGCTTGGATATCTTATATTACTGGAGTATCTCTATCTTAATAACAACCAATTGTCCGGGAAAATCCCTAGCTCATTTGGTGGACTGTCGAGTTTACTGGGGTTCAATTTTTCTTACAATGATCTCACAGGTCCTGTACCTTCCTTGCCAATTTTTCAAGGTGCTTCTATTTCCAGTTTTATTGGAAACAAGGGTCTTTGTGGTGGGCCTCTTGGTGATTGTAGGGACCCATCTCTTTCTGATAATTCCAAGAAAGGATTTCGTCGTGGTAAAATCATTGCCATAATTTGTGCTGTTGTAGGTGGAGTTTCTCTTTTCTTAATCACGGTGATTATATATTTATTGAAACACCCTGTTAAAATTGGTACTCAGCTAGAAGAAAAACCCCTCTTTGATCGTGGTTCAGACATGTACTTCTACCCAAAGAAAGGGTTTACTTCTGATGATCTGATTGTATCTACTGATGATTTTAATGAACGATTTGTGATCGGTAGAGGAGCTTGTGGCACAGTGTACAAAGCAGTCCTGCCTTCAGGAAAAACATTTGCTGTAAAAAAGCTGACTTCTCACCGGGAAGATGACAGGATTGATGAAAGCTTTAGGACTGAAATTTTAACTCTTGGAAAAATTAAGCATCGGAATATTGTCAAGTTACATGGCTTCTATTCTCATGAGGGTTCCAATTTCCTGGTTTATGAGTTTATGGAAAGGGGCAGTCTTGGAGAGGTCCTGCATGGAGAATCCCATAACCTTGACTGGCCAATGAGGTTTTTAATTGCGTTTGGTGCTGCACAAGGCCTCTCTTATTTGCATCATGATTGCAAGCCTCAAATAGTTCATCGTGATATAAAATCCAATAACATATTGTTGGATGAGAATTATGGATCTCATGTTGGAGATTTTGGGTTAGCCAAGCTAATTGACATGCCACAGTCTCAGTCTGTTTCTGCGGTCGCTGGATCTTATGGTTACATTGCGCCTGGTAAGCTCCTTTCATCCTTCTGTGCCTTAACTGAAAGTTAATTCAGATTGGTTTGTATGTGAAATTTTTCGCTGTGGTATTTTTTTCTTATGGTGTAAAGGGAGCTATGACCCACGAGGGTTGTTTTGATGCTGTTAGTTTTGAATCCAAGTCATACTGTCATAGTACCTTGACTTGATGACCTTACTGGCTAGCTTGGCTGACATTCGCATTTGTGTTTGTAGCTGCATTAAGCGACTATGTCTTCTGACATTCTCAGCTTAGTAAGGAAATACATCCTTCAGCCCATTCATATTATCTCTGTTTCCTTTTTCTTTCAGCCCCTAGAGTAATGTCGTTATAACGAGAATCTTTAGTCGCATTTTTGTGCGAGTAAATGTATAAGGGCAGTTTCATGTTGACGGGATTCGAACTCAGATTATCAGTAGAACTGCTCAATAATTTACCAGTTTTTGTCTCATTATGCAAACTATTGCTTCTGAAGTCTAATTTCCAAACTGCATTATCTACATCTAGGACTTCATTCATATTACTTTGTCACAAAATTCATCGACATCATATAATTGTCTTGATTCATGTACAACACCCAACATTTTACTGATTTTTCTGAAACTCGTTCTACTTTCAGAATATGCCTACACCTTGAAGATCACAGAAAAATGCGACATATACAGCTATGGAGTTGTCCTACTGGAGCTACTGACAGGAAAAACACCTGTACAGCCAATTGACGATGGTGGTGATCTTGTTACATGGGTGAGAAACTATGTTAAAATGAACTCAATGTCTATTGAACTTTTCGATACTAGATTAGACTTAGAAGATAAAAACATTGTGAATCACATGATGATGATTTTAAAGATTGCCCTGTTATGTACCAGTATGTCTCCTCATGAGCGCCCTAATATGAGAGTTGTTGTGTCGATGCTCATTGATTCTAATGAGCAGGAAGGTCACTATAATCTCTTTCCAAGTAGGGATATGAGCTATGAAGAAGATGAACCATTACAGTAGATTTTTGTCTTTAGTTTCTTGTCGATAACTCAATAATTGTCTTATAGTATTATTTTGTACAGTAGATAAACTAGTAGTTTATCAGTCCTAGTAATTATACAGAATAATATGCGGCTAAGCGATCCTCAAAACTTGTATATATGGAATAGTTTGATTCAAATTTCTCAAAGTTCTAGCTTTTGTGCAGGCCGATTTGATCCTGATCTATTACGAGTTTCTGGTGCTTTATTTGTTGTTCTGAAAATTGTTTTTCGAGTATTATCCTTGCTAAAAGATCACTACAAATTATTGATAGCTTTGATCAATATATTTCTCGGTTGCTAAAAAATACACATTATTAACAGAAAACAATAATAATGACATAAGAAGTTAACTCTGTGCTTCTAAGAAGGTATTGAAGTCTTCTTGATTTTGAGTGTTATCATCTTCATTATCAAACACGAACGCTGCGGTTACTGCAGATTGCATATCACTAACACTACACCTGAGCATCTCCATAGGTAGATCGAAAAATAGGTTTGTAGAGTCGCCCTCAGCGTCTTCATGCAACGAAGAACCCCAAGATCCGCACTCAAACCTCTCCATTGAAACCGTCCTTGATATACTTGTTGGTTCAGTTTGACCTGAGATTTGTGTTGAAACTGCTGAGATAGACCTTATTGGCTTTCCCTTCCCCTTTGGAAGGAAAAGGCATAACTTGCCACACTTAAACCCGTCTTCAGGGTAATTTTGTTCTCTGCTTTTGCTCTTCTTCATGTGATTAAGACGATCCTCGCCTTTCAGACCTAATGGTGGCTTAGAATAACTTCGAATGTTGTTAGGAGGTGTTTGGCCACCTTTTGAGGTTTTGTTAACGTTTTTGTTGTTACCGTTGTTGTTTGATTTCTCAAGCCAAAGATCAAAGTCATCTGTATGGATGCTTGATCTCCGGCCTTCTCCAAGGGATTTGCTTCGCCTTTGGTTAGCCTCGACCATTGCAAGTTGAGTGTCATCCATTGTAGACTCCATACGCGAAATGTTACTGCGAGAGGTTTGTTTATTTTGACCATTTTGGCTCCTCCATATCTTTTTCAAAAGGCTTGTGCTATGTGGGGATGAGGAAGTCGAGCTAGGGAGACTCGTGCTCACAAATTTAAGCTTTGAAGGCGGTGAAGGTACTGGATTGCTTGAGGCGTACCCATTATTTGGTATTGCCATCGGAGGGGAAACTAGCCTAAAGCTAGCTTGTCTAATTGTAGTAGACCCTTGTAATGAAATCGGATCAACTGAAATTTGTCGTTCATTTTGTGAGAGTTCTTTTGTGAGTAGAGCTCTTGGAGGCTCAACACCATAGAACTCGGCACCATGATTAGTGTTAATTGTCATGTATATGTCCTCGCTTTCGCTAAGACTGCCATCGGAGTAGCGAGCGCTATCACCCGGTGGTGGTGGTACGACCATGGTGTGGAGAAAAAAGTGTAAAGGGTGTTTTCAAAGTGAGAATATTATGAGTATACAACATAAGTTGGGGAGTTTTGGTAGAAAACATATAAAGGAAAAGCAAAAACGTGCATGCCATTTAGGAGGGGAGTTGATCAAGCTGGCTGATGTGAATAGAGACTACTATTTTTATTTGTTGTTTAATTAAGATGTCTTCTAAATTGACATCTATGTTGGGCTTGTTCCTCAAAATAAAAAATCAAATGGTAAACAATTCTACCCTTTTGCCGGCATATAGGAGTGTCATAGAACTAACTTGAGTATATTAGTAACCCAAGTAAATTAATACTAAAATGGTATTATTATTATTTTTAGGGTTATTTGATAGGAATAATCCGAATTATTGGTCGTCTTCTCATAATAATCTAAATTTTATTTTAACTCGTAATAAACTATATTATTGCTGTTGGAGTATGTGTCCTCAACAATAGTGCGATCACATCATTTAAAATCATAATTAAATCTCATAATAAGAATACGAAAGGGATGATAAATTAAATAGTCAACTGATCAACATTAATCGGTAACGATTGACTTATTAGAGTTTGACGTTACTGTCATAGGACGGTGGCGGTCAGTTGATCCCTTACGGTCACATCTATAGGATGATGCCCTTATCAGTAAAGTTAATTAGTTGTATATTGATACAAGTTAATTAATTCCTTAAATAAGAACAATTTATAGTTTTGAAAGGAAATATGTATCTTATTGTAATTCGATTAAATAAGATTCGATTTAGTGGATTAATATATTAATTTACTAAATTATGTTGAGGTTTTATTAATATTTCGAGGTAGAGGTAATTAGTTATTTACATTTACAAGAGGTTGTAAATTTAACTAACTAGCTATTATGGGACCCATTATATGTTGAGTGAATATATATTTATTAATTTATCACATAATTGTTGTATGATCAAATTAATATTTAATTATATAAGATAATTAAACATAAGACTTATAAGCATTTGTAGGACAAATATTATAAGGCAAAAATGAACCCATATATACTCAAGTATACCGTCCAAAATAGGTGTGCATGTTTGATTTTTGATTTTGTCATTTAGTTGTTGGAAAGATGCTCCAACATCTTATGACACACTTTATAATCATAGCCTACAAAAGGATGTTGCATAAGACAAATTGAGAAGACCAAAATGCTCTATATGAGAGCCTCTTGGACGGTACATGCATAGAGAATGAGAACAATTTTTTATTCTCATATTTTGACTCTACCATCTCTAATTAATATTCTACATGCAAAACCTCTCTCTCATTCATAGTTTTCTTTCTCTAAAAACTTGAGAAGTTTCAATCTAAATTGTTCAAGAATACTACTAATATTATTAATGTAATATATGAGTATTAATTAGTAGTCATTTTTAAGGTAGACTACTAAATAAATATCTAGCAAATATTAATTAGTAGTGATAAGGGTTAAATCTTGGGTGCAATCAAAAGGAGGACTCCTAGTTTAGAGTCTTGGAGGATCATCCTAATGCTTATCATAGCTCAAGAACAAGTGAAGGTAGGAGACCTTGTGCCCAAAAATCCGAATAACAATATAAGAACTATTGTTTTCTTATTTTATTTCTTATTTAGTTATGCATGCACTAGATCCTTAGAACACAAATTAATATGTTAATTAGTTCACCATTAGAAGAGTCTAATAATAGGTATATGAACCTAACAATTGGTATCGGAGCATAGGATGTTGCATTCATAATCGATTTATAGTTTTTTCGAGTTATTAGTAACTTAATCAAAACTAAAAATTTGTGATTTATTAGATAATGCCACGAAATCATGATGCATGTTGTATATTCTGGTCCTAAAATATTTTTAGGTCATTTTTATGATTTATGGTATTTTATTGCTCATTTTAATGATTTTTAGTTATTTTATTACATTTTTATGACTAAAATGGAAATTAAAATGCTAAAAATAGTTAAACTATGTTTCTGACCTTGAAATTTTTATATGACCTCACATGAATATTTTATGTATTGTATGTAAAATTTCGTATTAATGTGATTAATATTTCATGATTTATGATTTTTATGAGATAAAAATGAATTAAATGGAGGTAAAATGGTTAAATATAGTTAAACTTCGAAATAGGCCATGCAATTTTGATATGTTGTCACACGCACATTTTAATCACTGTATGTAAAATTTGATATGAACTTGATTCATTTTGCATGATTTATGAATTTTTAGTGTAAAAATGGCATAAATAGTGACTATTTTAGCATAAATAGCTAAAACGAATTACATGGCATCAGAAAATTATTTTAGGTTGCATTTATATCCCAATTATAAGATCTAAAGTTGTAAAATTGATTAGATTAATTTTTGTATACTTTAGATGTTTTATTTGATAAAACCAATAAATTGCAACTATATTTTTTCGAAATAAATTCGAAAATTTAACCATGATTTTTGACATTATGAGTGTCATGGATATATTCCAGAATGTTCAAAAATTTAAAATTCAAATTTTGAAATTATTGTAATTTAATTTGGATTTATTTCATAAATACTATGATTTTAGGGTAAAAAATGAGCATAAAATTAAATCAAGTTGAATTATTGTCAAAAATTGAGTGATGACCAATTTTTGAGACCTAAGAATGTTATGATAATTAAATTGGACTAAAATTATATTTTAGTATTATTTAGCGATTTTAATAAGTTAAAATTGTGCATTTCCATAAAATCGGGTTATATAATCGATATAAGTTAAATAGGATGATTTGGCACATAATTTGGCATGATAGACACATATTATAATGCTGCATATTTCAATTGTTGAATGTCATTTTCATTTATATAATTTTGAATTATGTAATTTTATCTTAGTATGACCTTAGTTTTAATCGATATTACCCGTAATGTAAGGGAATATTGATTCGGTTGTAATTTAATGTGATCTCGTATCACTTTTATTTTTACTAGTTTTTCTTTTTACAAATGTATAATAGGAATAATTATGTATTTTTATTATTATTTGTAATTCCGGATTTTCTTCATGACGGTGTCATTCGGAAAGGCGTTCCGACAAAGACGGTGTTCTAGGGAGGCGTGCCACTTGAAGATTCAAGAGACCAAAGGAGTTGGTTTCCGATTATGTAATAAATTATTTGATTTTCTATTTTAGGAAGGCCATACTAGGAATTTATTAGTTTGCTTTGCAATTCTTTTAATATGTTGCATGCATTGCCAAATCGCATTAACAACACATGCATATCATATCGAGTCTTCGACCCTGTCAATTATAATTATCGATAATTCGACTTTTAGTTCACTTAAAATTGATAGATAATAAATTGACAAGACCTTTACTTTTAAAAGATTGAGACTTAGCCTTACCAAATAGTAGGAGCCCATGAATCTAAATTTCATGAGGAGTACAATACGATTTTTCGGGGTGCTTCAATTGACGTTGGATAAATGGGGTAATAAATAGTTATTACACTTCAAAAATTTGGTTGATCTCAACGAAGGTATTTTGCGACCGTAGCCGCAAAAGGTGCGGGCTAAAGATGAATTTAACGTAAAATCATCGACCGAAAGTTCTAATTGTAGAATCGGTTAAGAGGGTTAACCCACCAAGTTATATTAGTAAAGGTGTAGAGGGCCCGTTGGCTCACATCCAAGTTAATATGAATTTTGGATCTCGGAATCATTTATCATAGTTGGGTAAATGTCACTATATAAATGATATACTTGTATTAATATTTACAAGTATTATAACGATAAATGTTAATTGTTTCCTTCATCTCCGTTTTTGTATTTATTTATCCGCAATGGATTAATCTAATAATCTTACACCGATCACCATTAATTCGTGGCTCCAATCATTTAATGAAAAATGCTCCTTGTATGACAATGACCCGATTAGAGAACTACGCTTTGGCATAGGTGAGGATGAAAATCTTTGCTACCTTGTCACTTCCATACCTCCCACTCCCATATTGATGCCCACCTCCTTGGTAAGAGAATCTTGTGAGGAGAATCTCACAAATTCCAAGGTATCCTTGTTTCTAGAAGCAAGGAAAAATATCATATTGTGTGAGAGCTCTAGCAAGAATGTCCTTGCAACTGAAAGGAGTAATGGTATTACTAAAGGAAAAACAAAGAAGGGTAAGAAACCCAAACCCGATAATGAATTGGAAGTAGATAGTGAGACTACCACAACCAAAACCAAGAAGGGTGCCCAATCCTACGACGAATGTCATTATTGTAATGTCATGGGCCATTGGAAGCGTAATTGCCTTAGGTATTTGGAAGATATCAATGTTGGACTTGTCACTCCACTTGGTACTATTTCTTTCGAAATCTTTGTTATTGATATGAATTATAATTCCACCTTAACCTGGGTATTGGATACCGGTTGTGGTTCTCACCTTGTAATTATTTACAGGGGCTTGGAAGTGTGGAAAAGCTAAACAAGGGTGATGTAGATCTCCGACTAGGAAATGGAGCTAGGGTAGCCGCCACTTCAAAAGGACTTATGACTTGTTTTAGCAAATAACTTTGAGTTGTACTTACATAATTGTTATTATGTACCCACTTTGTCTAAAAACATTATTTCCAATTCTATGTTAGACATGGAAGGATTATTCTTTTGCCATCAAAAACAATCGTTGTATTTTGTTAAAAATGACTTGGCCATGAGTCAAGCCACTTCTATAAATGGTATTTATGTTTTAGACACCACCAACTCAACTAAATATATCTATAACATACAATCCAAAAGACTCATAACAAGTGATCCAAATGATTTGTACATTTGGCTTTTTCGATTAGGTCACATAAATGAGAAACGCATTAAAATGCTAGTGTCGCCTGGATTTATTGGACCATTTGATTTTCAATCATATAGAAATATGCGAATCTTGTCTCCTTCGCAAAATGATTCGTACTCCCTTTAGTGGTAAAGGGACACGAGCAAGTGATTTGTTAGTACTAATACGTGCCGATGTATGTGGTCCAATAAGTATCACCGCAAGGGGAAATTATAACTACTTCGTCACTTTTACCGATGATTTAGGTAGATATGGGAATGTTTACTTAATCAAATATAAAGTGAAGCATTTGAGAAATTTAAAGAATTTCTAAATGACGTAGAGAACCAATTGAACAAAAGTATTAAAGCATTACGATTCGATCGTGGTGGCAAATATCAAAGTAATGAATTTGATTTATTATATATGGATTATGACCTTCTGTTAGTACCCATAAGATCAAACTAATATGAGTCAGGTTGAGTTGTTGAATGCACTTTTAGGATTTTGATTTTAATCTGGAGGGTCAACCTGGAGATACCTAAAATTGAGAGTCTATTTAACAAATTACATAGATCAGACTCGCATATTACATGAATCAAGCTGTCATAATAGAGCCGGTCTATTTATGAGCTAACATGTTATTCTAGACAAACTTGTATTACTTCACCATAGATGTTTGTGACTCACAAAGCTATCTCTTTAGGAGATAGGTGTATTTCTAAGAGATAGAGTGGGAGTAGATCGTCACAAACATGTCTTATAGTTAAAGTGTTACTTTTTGAAAGTAATGGAACTATAATCTATTAAGATAGAGTGGGAGTAAAATATACATGTCTTATTGTAAACATATTACTTTTCGAAAGTAATGATATATGACCTATTGAATGATCAATTGCGAGCAGTCCCAAATCGACTTTGCTGCATAATAGCTATAGCATTACAATCTCAAGAGTAGATTTACTTTAAGGCGAGGGTCTCTTTAAAGTAAATAGAGCTTTATAGTACCTAAATGCATAGATTGACATGAAGATGTTGATCAAGATAAATCATGTTAGGAATTTCCACATTTCATTTTGATGAAGAATGGCAAATGATATTAAAAATTCGCTTTTCTAAAATGGGAATTTAGAGAAGGATGTGTACGGAACACAAAACCTTAGATAAAGATCTAAGAATCCTAACATATTATGCAAAGCTTACTTAAGTGATCCTAGCATGGTCTTAAGCAAGCATCAAAGGATTGTAAACAATCATACTTTTCGTTCATGTGATAATTGAGAATGGTTTCATTCACATGATTGAAGAATCATGTTTATACATGAAGTTAAGTGGGAGCCAGAATTATTTTTTCTAAAGTCTTATATGTTGATAACATATTACTCATTGAGAATAATGTACCAATGCTTTCCTTTGTGAAAGAGTGATTGGGAGACTAGAAAAAAGTGTAATATATTCTAGATTTCCGAATCTATGTGTTAAATTTGAGAGAATATTAGCATAGTGTCGAGAGCCTTATGATGATAAGTTCTTTCATGTATCTAACATCAACAAGGTTGAGTAGGTTGTTCATATTGATGAAAGTGGAATTACTATGATAGAGTCATAGTCTTCACTAAACCTAAATAAGTTGTTGATCACATGAGATCGGTTTCTAATGTTTCCGCCATTAGAACGATTATGTATGCATTAAATGCACACGCCGTGATGAATCATATGCTTGGATCATAATAAGTAATTAACAAGTTAATTTGAATAAAGGTCTTTTGAAAGCCATAAAGAACATCCTTTAAGATTCTTGAGAAGAATTGAGGATTCGTTCTTATGTTTGGATGATATACTGAGTTGTGTGTTGAAGGGTTACACAAATTTTAGTTTCCAAACCTATAAGGATTTATCGAAATCCTATGCTAATTTTATTGACTTAAGAGTAAGAGACTAGAGAAATGTTTTAATTTCAACCATTGCAAGTTCTACAAACGGAATCTAAGTACATTGTGATAAGATGGTCATCATAGGGAATGAGAGTGGATCCCTCTATCATAGACTTTATCACAAGTTATATGATAACAGTGGGAGCATCTTCCAAGTATAAGAGCTCAAGTCTAGTAATAAGACTAAACATTTACTTAGATAAATTCATGTCATTAGAAATAACATTTGATAGAAGGAAATAACAATTCATAAAGTTAGAATGAATGGATACATGGTATATCCATTTACCAAGCTTTCATTGCATTTTAACTAGTGTAAAAGGTACACTATAGATTATAAGATATGAAGTAGTAATAGTGTATTGAATATTCATATATGTTAATCGCATTTATCGTTTGAGTTTCTTTAAAACTCACCCATTACTTTGTTATATCTGTTAGGGATAAAAAAAATGAATTTTATCACATGCAACGTGGCACTGTTTTACTGGAAAAAAAGGGGGACAATCAAGGACAACGTGGCAGGCAGCGATTGGAAGAGGATGAAAGTAAGGGATTGCTGACGTGGCAAGAGGAGAGTCGTGGGATGAAAGGTGAACAAACACACATTAAAGATAATACACGTACAACAAGGGGATTGTCAACCAAGTCAATCAACAACTCCCTATTCTCATGGGTTGACCAAAGATATAGGAGCATAACTAGGATGGAGGTTTTCTGGCTCTGGGTCTGATGTGCGCAGCTATATAAACCAGAGAAGGGCATCACACAAGGGCATCGGAACTCGAGCAAAAACAACACAACACTTCTCGAAATTCTTGTCTACACTTGGCAATAATTCATTAGCAAAAATAATCATTGTATTTCCTTACTTGCGTATTCAACCTCAATTATAGTGCAAAGTTGGTGGGATTCCGACTCCCCCCGCGGTTGTTCCCACACCGGGTTTTCCGCGTCACCAAAAATCCTCCGTGTCATTTTCGTTCATTTCATCTTTACTTCGCTCGTTGTCATTATCGCGTCCAAACCATAATTGGCATTAGTCTAATCACTATCACTCACATAATTAATTCGTAACCGGTAAATTTTTACCAAAACAGTTTGGCGCCCACCGTGGGGCATAATGATCATTTTCTATAGCCAAGCCTCGCAAAATCGAACCAGCCATTACAATGTCTGGAACCAAAGAATCCTTCCAAAGAATTTAGGTATGTCAGCCCTATCTTCTGCAGCAGGAATTACTTCTGCATCTGCAGGACCAGTCAGTGCATCCCCGGCATCCAGCCAAATGATCCCTGCCAGCATGTCGACCAGAGCCATGCCCCAGCCTCAGAAACCACCGCAGATTCCAAAGGCAACAGGTGCATCCAGTCAGTCCAAATCCAGCAGGGAAAGCAGCCCCAGCAGAGGAGGCGAAGCAGTATCCAGAAGCCCGACCCAGGAAAGCTCAGGCGCAGAAGTTCTCCGAAGCAGAGGATCCCCAGCACTCGATCCGATGCAGGTGATGATTCAAGGGATGGACATTCTGCGTCGGGCCGTTGAGGATCTGAGGAAAGACAACCAGAACATGATGGCTCAAATCGTGACGGCGGTCCAGTCCAAAACCAAAGATCGGACCGAGGCTCCGGCCCGAACCAAAGCAGTGTAGGATTGGGTCGACCAATCCCGTCGAACTAGTTACCAGTCGATCTTGCGGGGGTAGCACCCAAATGAACCAATCGAGCCAAGAGGATTGGGATGTCATCATTCGATAATCCACCCATCCGCAGCAGACAACAGTAACGCTTTGTTTAACACCCCTTCGATCGACCTTCCACCCTTTTCGTACCCCCGCACACCGTTAATCGGGATGACCCGACATGTCCCCAATGCAGCAATTCCATCCTGCAACCAGTTCACCAGTGAAGCCTGGATCGGAGGATTACAGCAGACACCAGGATGGCAGCCTGGATCCATAATCAGTGCAACACCAGTAACCAGTCACCCTGGATCAGGCCAACTTTCTGGAGCACCCTGGCTAGGAGGTACACCTGCTGGTTCCTTCCCGCCTGTTTCTAACCCTCCTGCAGGAGCAGGTAACTCGCTGGAGCAGCAATACCAGGAGCTGAGGGAGCTAATGTATAGGATACCAGGCGTAGCCGTCCGGCTGGAGAAAGCGACCAAAGATAGCTACGCAGACTCACCTTTCGTGGATGATATAGCTCTAATCGGTGTTCCTAAAGGATGTGTGCCGCCAGCTATGACACTCTATGACGGGACCACAGATCCACTTGATCATATCAACCACTACAAGCAGAAAATGATGGTGATAACCGCAAATCGGATCTCTAAAGGAAGCTTGCATGTGCAAAGGTTTCGGATCAACACTGTCGGGAGCAGCCTGCGAGTGGTTCATCGGCTTACCGAACAAGAGCATATCCAAACTTCGCCGACCTAGTCAATGCCTTCAATCGCAATTCGCCAAAGAGCGAAAGCCGAGAAGGCGGACCAAATACCTCTGCGGCTAGTGCAAGGGTTTGAGGAATCTACCCGTGATTACTTGAACCGGTTCAACAAAGAGAAGGTGTCAATTCCGAGGTGTGATATAGCAACCGCTATACAAGCCTTCCGCCGAGGGTCGCACCAGATTCACAAATATACAAGGAACTAACCATGCATCCATGCACTACCTTTGAGGAGGTGCAATCGAAGGCGATTCTTGTCATGAGGCCGGAAGAAGACTCGCACCGTAAGAGGCACTTATGATTCAGACCCGATCCGGAAAAGCTCCAAAGAGAGAAGAAGAGCGAAAGATCCAAACCCTACGAAGCAGAGCGTGAATAAAGTTTCTGGAAATTCGGAAGGAAAGTCCGGCGGATCCGCCTCCGAAAGTAAGTGAGTATGGTTTCACTACCAATCTTGCAGGACTATTCAAAGCCTTGAAGGAGCCGGGACGCAGAGTCGATGGCCAAAACTTCCGGAAGGAAACCCCAAAGAGAGAGATACGGGCAAAAAGTGTGAGTTCCACGGCGTGAACACTCACAACACCGATGAATGCCACTCCCTCAGAAAGGAAGTCAAATTTCACTATGACCAAGGAAACCGGATCATCTCCTACCCGTAAACACAACCGAGTAAACTCGGCGGATCGGGTTCGCCTCTCCTCCTCCTCATTGCTCTAGAACCGTGAATGTCATTACGGTGGATCGGAGTCTGTGTGGGCGACATACTCGGCAGCCAAGAGGCATGCAACCAGGGCTAAGGGAGACAGACCGGAGAGCTCCCGCAGGTTAACCACCAGAATCCGCCGTCACCACCTTCGACGAAACGGACGCAGGATCTACTCCCCGAACAAAGACCACGATGCTCTAATCATCACGCTTCCCATAGGAAATTGCAAGGTGAAAAAAATCCTGGTGGATACCGGAAGCTCCGTCAACTTGATCATGATGGAAACACTCAAAGGAATGGGATTTACCGAGAAATATCTAGCAAAGAAGGCAATTCCTTGGTTGGTTTCAATGTGAAACAAAGCACTCCCTGGGAGAAATCATCATCCCAACCTACGCCGGAGGTGTAAACAAACAGGTAAGGTATTTGGTTATTGATGGGCCCTCTACTTACAATGTAATCCTTGGCGGTGCCCTGGATCCACGAGATGAAAGCAATTCCCTCAACGTACCACCAATGCCTCAAGTATCCAACACCTTGGGGGTGCAAGAAATACGTGGGGATCGGGAAGAAGCTAAGGATTGCTACAAGGTGGCTCTGAAGGCGACAACGGGTTCGCCCGCATAGCAATTACAGAGCCAGCGCATCCAGGACGAGTACATTATGCCTCAGCAGGCAGAACTAGACGAAGTCATCCTGGACTCGCTGCATCCAGAACAAACTGTTCTCATTGGATCTGAGTGTAGAGGTAAGATTCGTGAAGAACTCGTTCGGTTGTTGAGAACTAACATAGATTGCTTTGCTTGGTCACATGATGATATGATAGGGATAGACCCAAGTGTGATAACTCACAAGCTAAGTGTGGATCCAAGCTACAAACCTGTGCAGCAGAAAAGAAGAAAATTTGCTTCTGAAAGAAACCAGGTCATAAATCAAGAAGTAGATAACATGCTTGCTACAGGAAAGATTCGTGAAGTAAAGTACCCAGAGTGGTTGTCTAATGTGGTAGTGGTCCCAAAGAAAAATGGCAAGTGGAGGGTCTGCGTCGATTTCACGGATTTAAATAAAGCTTGCCCAAAGGATCCATTCCCTCTACCACACATAGACGCCATGGTAGATGCTACTGCAGGCCACGAGATGCTGACATTCCTGGATGCCTGGAGCGGATATAACCAGATAAAGATGCACCCCAGTGACCAGGAAAAGACAGCGTTCAGATCCGAGAGAGGTATCTATTGTTATAATGTCATGCCTTTTGGACTGAAAAATGCAGGATCTACCTATCAGAGGCTGGTAAACATGATGTTAAAAGAACAAATAGGCCAAACTATGGAAGTATATATAGACGATATGGTCGTCAAATTGAAGCAGGCTTCACAGCACTACCAGCACCTGGCAAAAACTTTCAATACCCTCAAGAAATACCAAATGAAGCTGAATCCTACGAAGTGCACCTTCGGAGTATCCAGTGGAAAGTTCCTAGGGTACATGGTGACCCAGAGAGGGATAGAGGCCAAAGACACCGAGCAAATAAGAGCAATTCAAAATTGAAATCACCGTAGAAACCAAAAGACGTCCAAATACTGACCGGAAGAGTGGCGCCTTAAACAGATTCATATCCAGATCTTCGGACAGATGCAGGCTATTCTATGATATACTCAGAAAAAGCCAAAGATTCGAGTGGACGGATGACCACGAGAAAGCATTTCAGGAGCTGAAGCGTTATCTCAGCACCTCACCTCTCCTGTCGAAACCAGGGCCAGGAGAGCCACTTTTCCGTATCCGCATCGACCACGAAGCGGCGATCGGTGCGGTGCTAGTACGAGAGCGGGAGGGATCACAAAGATCCAAAGATACTACATCGCAAGTCTCCGCTCCTGGCAGAGACCAGGTACACATCACTAGAAAAACTTGTCCTTGCACTAGTTACTGCATCCTATAAACTGCGTCCCTACTTCGAGTCTCATACTATTTCTGTGATAACTAATTATCCTCTTAAAACTATCATGAGAAAACCAGAACTGTCAGGACGAATGGCTAAATGGTCCGTGCATTTGAGCGGGTACGATTTAAAGTTTGAACCCCGTACGGCCATAAAGTCCCAGTGCTCGCGGCGGACTTGTGTCGACTTCTGCCAAAGACTCCGCACCCAGGCCGAACAGACATCCCGAATCTGGAAGAAGACAAAGGAGAACAAGTATGGGAGTTACATGTGGACGGAGCCTCAAACGCCAAAGGAGCAGGAGTAGGGCTGGTCCTCAAATCACCCCAGGGAGACCACATAGTCCAGGCCGTGCGATGTGAATTCAAAGCCACAAACAACGAAGCAGAATATGAGGCACTAATCCTGGGTATGAAGCTGGCTCTGGATCTGAAAATCAGACACCTTCAGGTTTGCAGTGATTCTAAGCTTATAGTTAACCATGTTAATGACTGCTATGAAGCCAGGGACCCCAGGATGATGGCATATCTAGATATAGCAAAGGAGCTGAAAGTCAGGTTTGTCACATTCAACATCAAGCAAATCCCCAGGGAGCGAGAATGCGAAGCGACGCACTAGCCACCCTGGGGCAACCTTCAAGACAGAACTATCTCCACGATACCAATTGTCCACGTCTTTGAGCCAAAGAACACTAAAATCTCAGGGAAGCGAAAAAAGTGTGCAAAAGACCAAAAGTGAAGAAAATACTCCAGACTGGAGGAAACCCTACCTAGACTGGTTGCAGAATGACGTCCTACCAGCAGATAAAAAGGAGGTAAGGGGCTTTAAAATGAGAGCATCCAGATTCCTACTAATCGATAATGTTCTTTTCAGGAAATCCCTCGCCGACCCTACCTCGGATGCCTGGATCGGGAAGAGTCTCAGTTTTTGCATGCTCTCCACAATGGAGAATGTGGAAACCATGCAGGGGGCAGGAGCCTGTCCAACAAGGCACCGAGGCGGGGATACTTCGGCCCACAATGCGCAAAGATGCCATGGAATTCGCAAAAGATGCGACGCTTGCCGAGGCACGCCCACGTTAGTCACCGGCCACAGAGCCTCTCCGCACCAGGGTTATCTCACCATGGCCTTTCATGAAGTGGGGGATGGATATCGTGGGACCACTACCCAGAGCACCAGGAAACAAAGTCTACATGCTCGCCATGACGGATTACTTTTCCAAATGGATAGAAGCAGAATCATTCTCCCAGGTTATAGAAACCCAGGTGATATCTTTCATTAAACGCAATATCATATGCAGGTTTGGCATTCCATCTGAAATTATATGTGATAATGGGTCCCAATTCATTGGAAATAAGACGGAAGCTTTTTGTGCTAGGTGGAATATCTCGTTGCAAAAATCTACTCCCAGAACCCCACCCAACGGACAAGTCAATCCAAAGAATAAGATTATCATTGAAAACTTGAAAAAGAAACTAGAGGAGATTGGGGGCAAATGGGCGGAAGAGCTACCTCTGGTTCTCTCAAGGTGGCTGAACCACACCAAAGGTTGCAACGGGGCAAACCCCTTTAGCCTGGTGTTCGGAGTGAGCGTGGCGATCATCCCATCTCAAGTCGGGTCCCAACCCACGATATGGATGCATCACGAAGATCGGAACCAGGTGGAAATGGCAAGCACCTGACACGATAGATGAACTCGTAACCAGCGCCCCGGATCGGGATGGCTTCCTACCGACTGCATCGTGGGCTAAAAGCTACAACAAGAACGTAAAAGTAAGAACTCGCAAGTAGGAGATCTGTCCGAGGAAAGTCTTCCAGAATACCAAGAACCAACAAGCAGGGAAATTCGCCTACAATTGGGAGGGACCATACCAAGTAGAAAGCACAGTTGGAAATGGAGCCTACCGACTCATGACTATGGAGGGGCAAATGGTTCCCAAATACTGGAATATCACCCGCTTGAAAAAGTATTTTACTTAAGTCACCAGCATGGTCAAGCAACTGGGTACTCAGCCTACCAGATACAGTCCAGCCAGGTTCTAGATATTGCCTTACATATTTTCTAGCTCTGAATATTTTTCTATCTCTAAGTATCTTTATATCTCCAAATCTTTCTCTGGCCCTAAAGACCTTTTCCTGCTTCTAAAATATTTTTCTATTTTTTCTGGGTCTAGATACCTCCTGATTCTGAATATTTTCTGGCTCCAAAACGTTATTTTTGAAATTCAACATTTCTGGTTCTAATAGCCTTGCTTGTATTTTAATTCTAACAAGTTTTAAATTGCAAAACCACCCTTAATAATTTAAATTTTTTCAAGTAAGCCAAGGAAATAAAATGCAAACTAATCTGGCAGAGCCTGTATTCATTACAGAAGGCGTGTGTCCGTGGCTAAGCACGTACAACCGGGACAACCAGCCTCCCGCGATGCATTAGCACCCACGCAAGCCTGCCTCCGGACGAGTGGGCATACTAGACCCCTTAGCCAAAGAATCTAACAAATGATGGCCAAACAAACGACGTGCATGCACAAATCAAAGCACCAGAAACGGTACGACACAAAGAGATAACCAGTAGAAAATACTTAAGTCGCAAAAGCAAAGTACGTCTGGCATCAGAACCAGACCCAAATACATAAACTGTTCAAAATAAAGATGTTATGCCCCGTAGGGCCAAAAACTAACTAAATCTAGCAAAGTCTTTCAGGTGCAAAGAAAAACTAATCTATGTCAATATGCTCCACAGCTTCAGAAGCAGCTGCCTGAGCATCAGGAGCAGGAGAATTCACTTCTTCCTCCGCATCCTGATCATCAGCGGAAGCAGCCCCAGGTTCCACCAAGCCAGCCAGCACATCCAGGTTCAGACCATCGGGAAAGCGGCGAAATGAGCTTCTCCTCTTCAGCTCCTAAGTCCCAAGCCGAATGCTCTCCCCCTGGAACGCCTTTATGCACTTGATCTTCGTCTCCAAAGCAGCGTAGGACAGAGCATTCGCCAAAATCTCTTTTAACTCCTGCACCTCAGAAGCCTTCTCCTCCTGGATCTGAGAAACATGAGCCTCCGCATCAGACGCACGTTTCTCAGCCTCTGAAGCACGTTTCTCAGCCTCTGAAACACGCTTCTCCACCTCTGAGGCACACCTCTCAGCTTCTGTGGCACGCTTTTCAGCATCAGCAGCCTTCTTCTCAGCACCAGAAATCCGCCCTTCAGCAAGAGAAAGACTGTTCTGCAAGCTCTACTTCCGAGTGGCCTCCTCCAACAGCAAACTCTGGGACTTGTTTAGATCAGCCTGAGTCTTCAGCCTATCCTCATTGGCTTCTTTCGCCAGCTTCTGGAGTTTCGCATTTTCTGCTACTAGGAGAGGCACCTTCTCCCGCAGATACAGGGTCATCTGGAAGGACTGGTGCACCAGAACCAAGCGTCAAAAAAAAAAAAAAACAAAAAAAAAAATGATCGTTTACCTCAAAAGAATGCTCAGTAGCACGATCCACCAAGTCAGGTAAAGGATTGCTATCCAGCGCAGACCTAGGAGCTGGAAGAAGCATCTGGCTCATTAAGTCCAAGCTACTCGTAGACTTAGCCTTACCAAAATTATCTGGAAGTATAAAAACAATAACCCCGGAGCGGTTTGAAACCGTATAGCCCCGGAAGCGGGGAGCGACTCTAGAAGCGTATAGCCCCGAAGCGGGAGCGGCTCCGGAAGCGAGGAATAGCTCCGAGTAGGGATGGTTTCGAGACGTTGGAATCACACCGAGACGCGGTATAGTCATAGGGCGGCGAACCGAGAATGACTTTGGGAACCGGAGCATCTCTAGAAGCAGACAACCCGTGCCCAGGTAATGGAGGCCTCACAGCCAGAGGAGTAGCTTCAATAGAGTCTCCGCTCCTTAGCCCTACCCACAACAAAGAGATCTTCTTTTGGGACGAGGTCCAGAACCGGGGGCAGGAGTGGACTTTCTCTTCTCAGCAGGCTTCGGGGCGGCCTCGACCCGCTTCTTTTCTCTTTGGGCCAAGACATCGTCCAGCGAAATTTTGGATTTTGCAGAGCCTGGAAACAAAAGGATCAAGTCAGAACCAGAAATAGTAAGTATCCAGAAACAGAACATAGTTAAGAAGGGAAGAACAACGCACCAGTCGACATTGATTCTCGTACTTCCACTTCTTCTTCTTCCTCTTCAAGTTCACCCTCTTTCGAAGCAGCTCCAGATGCAGAATCCTGGACCAGATTGGTGAACGTCCTGCGTTCCTCCGGAGGCCCAAAAAGCTTAGTCAAAGACGCAACCTCGTCGGAAGATGGAATCAGATGATGCAAACCTACTCAAAAAGCCAAGTAAGGAAATATAAGTGTCAAAATAAAAAGTTACCAAGTAAGGGCATGTAAGTACCACGAGTAGACCGCCAAGTGCTGACAATATAGTCAGTGGGAGGAGGAAGCGTATCAATTTTCACGAAGATAAAACGAGAGAACCACTTGCTATCATCCGGTTTCACGGGAAAGATGATGCAGTTTTTCTCCCCATCTCGCACCCGAATGGTCACCTGGCCCCGGCTAAGGGACCTGACCGAGAACAGGTGTGCAAGATCTGAAAGTCCGATGTCATAGCCATAGCGACTATTCATAGCATGCACCGCAAGCAGAGTTCGCCAAGTATATGGAGCGACTTGACAGATAGCCAAACTATTCAACTTCAGAAATTCCTGGACCAAAGGAGGAAAGGGGAACCTCAGGCCCAGGCGGAATGCGTACTCATACAAACACATCCACCCCTCCCTCACGGCATCAGCTTTCTGACTAGGAACGGGTATGTGAAACACCACTTGGTCGGAAAAACCAAAGACCTCCCTGATATAATCCAGATCCTCCACAGTAAAGTCAGAATCACATGAATGTTTCGGGGATAGGACGCCGCCTGAAGGGAATGGGTTGACCGGCGCTGGAATCTCCGTGACGGAGGTCGAGGAAGCGGTTTGATGTGACATGGCCAAGTGGAAAAGGAAGCAAAGAAAAGAAAAGGGAAGAAGACGGTGTACCTGTCACGCCGGCTGGAAAGAGAATGGTTGGTGAATAATGAGAGAGATGGGAAGTGAAAGGTAATGATGAAGGGAGTTGGGGAATATAAAAAGGGGGAGGATACCGAGGGTGTGGTGTAAGAGGAATAGTTTGAGGGCAAGTGGGGAGTTAATTGGCGGTTGGGAAGCATTAAGTGGGGGAAGTTGAAGAAACCAAGGTAACTGCTAAAGCTTCGTCAGTTCTCCGCATCGCAACAGAAATTCCCGCCTAAAAATATTTGAGACGGAAATTTGGGGGCAATTGTTAGGGATAAAAAATGAATTTTATCACATGCAACGTGGCACTGTTTTACTGGAAAAAAGGGGGACAATCAAGGACAACGTGGCAGGCAGCGATTGGAAGAGGATGAAAGTAAGGGATTGCTGACGTGGCAAGAGGAGAGTCGTGGGATGAAAGGTGAACAAACACACATTAAAGATAATACACGTACAACAAGGGGATTGTCAACCAAGTCAATCAACAACTCCCTATTCTCATGGGTTGACCAAAGATATAGGAGCATAACTAGGATGGAGGTTTTCTGGCT
This sequence comes from Silene latifolia, assembly GCF_048544455.1. Classification (NCBI taxonomy): domain Eukaryota; kingdom Viridiplantae; phylum Streptophyta; class Magnoliopsida; order Caryophyllales; family Caryophyllaceae; genus Silene; species Silene latifolia. The sequence continues at coordinate 80,894,558 of NC_133530.1, forward strand.
CTGGGTCTGATGTGCGCAGCTATATAAACCAGAGAAGGGCATCACACAAGGGCATCGGAACTCGGGCAAAAACAACACAACACTTCTCGAAATTCTTGTCTACACTTGGCAATAATTCATTAGCAAAATCAATCATTGTATTTCCTTACTTGCGTATTCAACCTCGATTATAGTGCAAAGTTGGTGGGATTCCGACTCCCCCCGCGGTTGTTCCCACACCGGGTTTTCCGCGTCACCAAAAATCCTCCGTGTCATTTTCGTTCATTTCATCTTTACTTCGCTCGTTGTCATTATCGCGTCCAAACCATAATTGGCATTAGTCTAATCACTATCACTCACATAATTAATTCGTAACCGGTAAATTTTTACCAAAACAATATCCAAATGGGTTGTTGAGACAATATTGAACCCCATTAAAGTGAACTGGATTGACATAGTATGAGCCCCCGGTTACTTAAAGGAGGCGACGTCTTGAAGTAACTAGAGTGTGATGCGATTGATGGCAAGTTCAAGTGCCATAGGGTCATATGGGATGGCTAGTCGATCACATAGACAGACTGTATGAGACACTCTGTCGGGCAGTGACCGCATATAGAGTTCTGAAAATTCATAAAGCCTACTCGTGGCGAGAGCTATTATAGTATTCTTATGAGTCGATTCTTTTGACTAGAGACAATTCACCCAAGTAGGCACAAGTTTCTGATTGGTTTTGATTTATACTCTACGATTGTCGTAACTGAAGTCAAACGAGTATATTTTGGGTCATGATGAACTGTGGCTATACGAAGGGAATAGTGCGATAGGAATTGTCCACCCCCTTGTCAGGGTTGTTTGAAATCTCAGGGCCACTCGAGGAGTAGTGGACTGAAAATGCGTGGCCACGCTCGGAAGGTATCTACGGTAGATAATTCCGGTCAGACAGTTACCCTCCAGATCGAGAAAACCACTCAAGATATGATCAAATGCAAGTACGACCTGCAAGACACCTTGCATTGAGTGGGAGATTGTAATAGGACAAGAGAATTGGTGACGCACACTTGTCTCGGACAAGTGGGAGATTGTTGGAGTATGTGTCCTCAACAATAGTGCGATCACATGATTTAAAATCATAATTAAATCTCATAATAAGAATACGAAAGGGATGATAAATTAAATAGTCAACTGATCAACATTAATCGGTAACGATTGGCTTTCTAGAGTTTGACGTTACTGTCATAGGACGGTGGTGGTCGGTTGATCCCTTACGGTCACACCTATAGGATGATGCCCTTATCAGTAAAGTTAATTAGTTGTATATTGATATAAGTTAATTAATTCCTTAAATAAGAACAATTTATATTTTTGAAAGGAAATATGTATCTTATTGTAATTCGATTAAATAAGATTCGATTTAGTGGATTAATATATTAATTTACTAAATTATGTTGAGGTTTTATTAATATTTCGAGGTAGAGGTAATTAGTTATTTACATTTACAAGATGCTGTAAATTTAACTAACTAACTATTATGAGACCCATTATATGTTGATATAATGATAAAATATTATTCAATAAGTTGAGTGAATATATGTTTATTAATTTGTCGCATAATTGTTGTATGATCAAATTAATATTTAATTATGTAAGATAATTAAATATAAGACTTATAAGCATTTGTGGGACAAATATTATAAGACAAAAATGGACGCATATACACTCAAGTGTACCGTCCAAAATAGTTGTGCATGCTTGATTTTTGGTTTTGTCATTTAGTCTTTGGAAAGATGCTCCAACATCTTATGACACACTTTATAATCATAGCTTACAACCTACACATTAAAAGGATATTGCATAAGACAAATTGAGAAGACCAAAATGCTCTATATGAGAGCCTCTTGGACGGTACATGCATAGAGAATGAGAACAATTTGTTCTTCTCATATTTTGACTCTACCATCTCTAATAATATTCTACATGCAAAACCTCTCTCTCATTCATAGTTTTCTTTCTCTAAAAACTTGAGAAGTTTCAATCTAAATTGTTCAAGAACACTACTAATATTATTAATGTAATATATGAGTATTAGTAGTCATTTTTAAGGTAGACTACTAAATAAATATCTAGCAAATATTAATTAGTAGTGATAAGGGTTAAATCTTGGGTGCAATCAAAAGGAGGACTCCTAGTTTAGAGTCTTGGAGGATCATCCTAATGCTTATCATAGCTCAAGAACAAGTGAAGGTAGGAGACCTTACTTGTGCCCAAAAATCCGAAAATAACAATGTAAGAACTATTGTTTTCTCATTTTATTTCTTATTTAGTTATGCATGCACTAGATCCTTAGAACACAAATTAATATGTTAATTAGTTCACCATTAGAAGAGTCTAATAATAGGTATATGAACCTAACAATTGCCCCCTCTTCTCGTAGCAATCTGAGTAACTGGCTACCTATTTAACCGGTTAACTTACCTCCATTTCTTTTTATTTTTAGTTTAATGACCCCCTTCCCCTTCTTAATTATTTACCCTTCAATTCTCACTCACTCAAACCCTTCTCCCTCACCATATCACCACCGCACCTCAATCACCAAACCACAACCACAACCACAATCAACCACTAACCCACCGCCGCCACCATCATCAGCTACCCATCCCACCACTATCCTCACCAATGACACAATTAACGCCTGTAGTCCTTCATGCTACCTACCAGGGCCGTCGAATGTAATTAAGTGGCCCTGTTCTAAAGGTCAAAATGAGGTCCTATATAATAAAAAAGGGAAAATAAGAGGTCAATGTTCACGCATTAAATTTGAAAACTCTTAATATGTGAAGATCACAAATTCTCACTTGTGACGGGAGTATCCGTCACAAACTTATAGTGGGTCAAATAAAACTCATTTGGGTATATAAAGATGAGCCACTTGTTATTCCCTTGGTAATTGTAATTTTATCTTATCTACCCAAGTTGGTGATACTTGACCCGTCACAAGCTTGTGACGGATATACCCATCATAAGAGAGACTTATTCAATGAATATTGCAATAATATGTTTTTTTTTAGCAGTGTAATAATAGCATTTATGAATTATAAGACCTTCAAAATAGGTTAAAATTGCATTAAAATTTTCTGAACAAGTACTCCTGTATGGCAAAAGAGATCAAAGAGACCCTTAAAATTACTCGTATTAGTTATAGTGGGGCCACTTCTTCTACACTAATAGAAAGGATATAGCAGCGAAAGCAAGTATTAACATGGGTCGTTGGACTTACGCAGTTGAGCCAAGTGTGAATTTTTATATCTAACTACACTGAAACGTATATATTGGGGCCCCGGTTCTTAGAACCTTGTGAACCCCCTAATGAACGGGCCTGCTACCTACCGTGAATGGTAGAGTAAAAGCGAATAACTCGTATAATCGAGATTCCGTACTAATTTGTTGGTTACACAAGGTATTTAATTACGTATTTGCTCTTTCATGGACGGGATTTACTCTTTCGTGGACTTTTTTTCATCTTTTTTCAATTGTATGCCCTTTGCTTGGAGAGGAGAAAAAAACTCTCTCGAATTCTCTTCCTCACAAGATTAATATTAATCCGTCAAATTACACAACTATGGATGCTAATTTTCATATCGATCAAGTAATCATTCTACTAATAATTAAGTTTATCAATTATATTATATCAAATTAGGGAATTAATGTACCCTAATTAAATTAGGGTTTTGTTCTAAGGCGCCGCAGGTGTTGGAGTGAAGCAAGGAGCTAGGTAGAACCAAAATGGACATGGACACGGACACGACACGGATACATGACACGGCATCCCATGAAATTTAGAACACGAGACATGTTATTTAAATTTAATAAAATATATATTTTGTAGTTATATATGTATGATTTTATTTTTGAAAAATTATTTGATATTAAATTTAAAAAAATGAAGGTAAAATTTGACGTTAAATATAACTTATTCTCATTTCTAAAACCAAAAACCAACTTATAATCAATCTATTTCGACATCTCATTACTTGTCTAAAGAACATCATTTGCTCATCTAATTCAACCATATAAAAATTCATGCCATTTACCTTAAATTCAACTTTCCGTTTGAAGGTGTGTCCAAATACCATGGACACGGCTCAAAATACCATGGACACGCATTGGACACGTGCCCAAATAAAAGATGAAAGTTAGACACAGCTTTACATGTGTCCGACACGTTTTGACGTGTGTCCGACGAGTGTCGTGTCCGACACAGGAACACCGATTAGGAGGAGTGTCCGTGAAACATAGGCAAGGACTCCGTCACCAACGTAAGGCAGAGGAATAAGCAAGGTGTCCGCGTAAGACAGGGGAGGCGAAAGGCAGAAAGTTCTTAATTGACAAACGATGAAATAATAATTCTAGCCAAAAAGCAATTTTTGAGCCAAACTTGTACTGGGTGGTTGTTTCACTTGTTTGTCATTGATGATCAATGAAAATCAATGATACACTTTGTTACGTTGTTTGTTTCTATTGTTTATTTCTATTCTATTTTTTGTTAAACGTTTCTAGAAAGACGCATCAAAAACATTGTAATCTTTCTGAGCAAATATTTAATAAACTTGTTTTCAACATAGATACATTGATACAACAAGCGAAATGGGAGAGGAGGTGTCAGTTCGTCATCGTCGTATCTTGTGTGGCAAAAGCTGTCCAATTGGATACTACTCTGAACGTCGTAAATCGTCAAATGTTCATCATTCAACTTCTTTAAATTTACAGAAATTAAGATTGAGCTGCTATTTCTTGATACTGGTGCGGCCTTTCAAGGGGAGGCGCCGGTGGGGGACAGCTGGTGGTTTGTTGGTATAGTTGGATTGATTAATTTGAGAGGTAGAAAATGAGAGATTAGAAATGGCAAGGGTATAATGGTTATTAATGTCCATGATTAAGTAAATCATGTCTATGAATGAGCATAACCCTTTAATTATCATCACTATTCTACCACACTAAGTTGACGTCATAAACAAAAATACCCAAGTCAATTGACTTCGCTAAAGCACTGCAAGTCTACAACTACTATTCCCGCTTCTATTTTCTGATTATTACCATCTGGGTTCCTGCTACATTTTACCATTATACACAAGATTCTTGTACTGTGCTTTACTTTGTAGTTTTTTTCCCAGAAAAATTTCCCCCAAAAACCATGGATTTGATACTGTTTGATGATGAATATGATTGCTATGATGTTGAACCAGGAAGAAGATTAATTAGACATAAGAGACCCAATGACCAATTAAAGTTGAGAAATTGTATGTAGCAGTTGGTAAAGATTTGAGAAAAAATGAGTCACTTCTTTTGTGGGCTATTCAGAACTTTTGTGGTTGTATTATTTCAATTATTCATGTTCATCAGACTCGTGAATGGGTGATGCCGTGATGGTGGCGTTGGAAGGTAAGGCAATGAAAAAGAAAGTGGAGGGAGGTTCGATGATGGGCGCGGAGTAGTAGGCACGTGGGTGAAGGTGGAGCGTAGTCATCCGATAATGACAACACGGAATATCGGACTGAGTGCGGTGGTTTGATGGTGATGCAGGCGTAGTTGGGTGGCAGTGGTGGTGGTGATTACGGTGGGGTGAGATCGGGAAATGTGTAAGGAAGTATGGTGGCTGTTGTGGTTTTGTGAGGGAGGCAGTAAAAGGGGGGAGGGTATTTGATTCTAGGAGGTCATTTAACTTGATATAGAAGGTCAAAATTAAGCTAGTGTATTTTGAGACGATAGTATTAGAAGTTGAGTTTATTTTAGGTTAAAATGTAGTTCGGATTATTTTGAGAAGATGGGTAATAGTATGGATTATTCCTATCGATTAATCTTATTATTAAATTAAAGTGGCATCGTATATTATGAAAAAGGAGGGTAAGAAAATTAGTATTGTCCCGTAAACCATATAAGTTATATATTTTCCCCAAATTAAAGTGTACGTAGTGGAGGGGGAGGAGTTGCCTTATAGAAGTTGTCAATCAAAGAGGTACATCACAAAAGTGATGTTCATGTGTGCAGTCAACATATCTATTTATGGAGAAGATGGTGAATACATATTTGATGGTAAAATAGGCATGTTTCCATTTACTAATCAAGTGCCAGCAGCTAGGTCAATCAGAAATAGGCCAAGGGGTACATCCCCCTTATACTAAAAGAATAAGAGATCTCAAAATTTTCCCGCCTAAATGAAAATTACTCTATAGTTGGGCTTCATTATGTAATATCTATAATTGGATCATGCGGTTTAATTTCAATTACTCTCACTCATTCAAAGTTCCAAACCAAAGCTTACATTCTCTTTTCGGAGTCCAACTTCACAAATTTTGCCTGTGAATACTATCAAAAGTATAAAATTTTGATAGCCGAAATTTAAATATATATAGATTTGTTATGAAAAAAATTACATAAAATGTTAATTTTTGATAAAAAGCGCCAAGTATTAAAAGTATTGAACCTTCTCTTTTCTACTACCTCTTATACTAACATTATTAATAGTAAATTTTATAACTAAATTTCAATTAAAGTTAATACTATTACTGATTGTTAGTTTCTCTAATATATTTATCTAGAAAACCGCGCATTTGCGCGGGATCTGTACTAGTTAGAGACTAAGCCTATTGAGTCTATCACAAAACAAGTGATAAAAGATTGTCTAATTCATCAAGTAATACCAGCAATTAAGAGTGTTTGGCCAGAAGGTTTGAGCAAGCATATTTACGTATAACAAGACAATGCTAGGCCACACATCAAGAATGATGATCCTGATTTTATGGCAGCAGTAAACTCAGATGGATTTAATATTGAATTAGTATTTCAACCCCCTAACTCACCAGACCTAAACGTTAATGACCTTGGGTATTTCAAGGCACTACAATCATAACAAAAAAAAGAAGGCAACAAAGACAGTGGATGACCTAGTGAATGAAGTAATGAAAGCATTTGTGGAATACAGTCCAAGCAAACTCAACAACATTTTCTTATCATTACAAGCAGTTATGATAGAGATAATGAACTGTAAGTGTCATAACAATTTTTCACTCCCTCATATAAAGAAAGGGCCATACTGTCATTGGAATCTTAAGCATAAACAGAGCATCATTGTTGGACCATGTGGTGGCTTAATTACCTATAGTAAATGGACACTAAGCTATACATACACTTCCTACATTCAACTACACCATACAAGTACTTGCTCTCAAAGCATAATCATTGAGCACAAAACTCTCAGGCCTAAATGGCCTCATCATTGAGTTTTGTAAAGTAAAAAATGCCTCCAACACACACACACATACACACACACACAATGAAGATAGACCATGCTTTCTATGCTCCCACTGTTGTTCCTGGCCGAGTTTCGTCTCTTCTTTTGTTTGTTTGCTTTCTGTCTTGTGTCGTCTGTCAATTGATATATTTAAACACCATTAGAATTTTGTTTTTGGGATTTTTTACGCAGGGTAGGATTAATCGTCAATGGATCCTCTAGCTAACTAACGATTAGATTTACGTAGGATTAATTATAAAGATAGTGATATGGCGCCGCCAATTTTTGACGCCACCATAATTAAAGAAAAGAAAAATTTTAAAAATAAAATGTTAGTTTTTATTATTATTATTATTATTATTATTAAGTAAGAAAATTAGATTAATCCTCTTGGGTAGGACCAACCTATCTCATCCTTTCGAATGAGTGAGGTAAGTTGAAGCCACCGACTTTCAAACCACCTCGAAAGAGTTGGACATGAATAGCCAATAGAAGCCATAAAGTCATCAACTTTGTTGGCTTCACGAAAGTAATGTTTAACTAGTGCAGACCCCGTGCATTGGATGGACGATATTTATAGAGTTCTAGTTTTTAGTATATTATTTATAGATTATAAATTGTCAATTCATTAATTTTGTAACGTTTCTCATTATTTTATTTGAGTTGAGAAAATAATTAAAACAACAAAATAAATCAAGAGAATTATGTAGTGATATGAAATGTGTATTTTAATGAAAATTTTTTTTACGGGAAATTAGTGATATTATTTTATATTCCATTTTTTTACATCTTCCTATTTATCAAAATCTCTTTTCTTTTACAAAATATCATTTCAAAGAAAAAAGAAGTTATATATGTTTGTCGAAAAGAGCGGTCAAAATATAGTCTAGGAGATCATGAGAAAATAAATAGGAAGACTAAAAATGGAGGAGATATTTTTTTAATAACATATGTTTTAGCTATGACTTATCTTACAAAGTCAACGAATTTTTTATCATAAAACCTTCAAACAAATTCTCTATGCGACAAATCTTTGTAGGTAGGAGATTACATCAAAATAGGAAAGCAAATAAGAGTTAATTATATCAAAATAGGAAAGGTGTTTTTAGGCGGGAAAATGTGAAGTTTTTCCTATTCATTTAGTATATAGGGGATTATCACTTCATCGAAGAAATGAAGGTCTAATTTCATGTCCTTGATAATACTAGAAATTTACCAAGGAATTTGTCAAGTACTACGAATTAAGTTAATAACACATAAATTATCACCTTCCACAATTAACTTTGAGATTCCTTAAGTATTTAGCTGCTAAAATGCGTTCTTTTAAAGCGAGAGCTTCCGCAACCAGAATACTATTAGATCCAAACTTTTTTGCTCCCAACAAAACAACATTACCATTATGATCTCTTATAGAGTATCCTAAAACAGCTTTTTTGCCATCTATTTTCGATCCGTCAAAATTTAGCTATAGAAAACCATTTTTAGGTTTCTCGCACCAGATTTTTTTGCTTATTAGTAGTGTTTCTAGCCGACTCATATTTCTCGGGATTGTTGGAATCTTTACGTTTGGTCTCATTCCAAATCTTAATGTTATTACTACATAAGATAATAAGTTTGCTGATATCTAAATGGACAATATTAAAGATAATATCATTTCTATATAACCATGCATTCCACCAAATAAAAACAATCTTAATTAAATCAACTTTTGGAATTAAGTCTTTGAGATAGTTTACTTTTATTATAAAACTTTGACTTGCAATATTATTATGTATTGCCAAAAATTTATTAAAACTAATAATGTTCATGTCTTGGATAACTGAACCTATCAATGGACATTTGAAAAAGAAATGATCTTTGTCTTCAAAAGGATGGTTGCACACAACATAATGAATTGGGACATTAATATGACTTTTAAGAAGTCTACCTTTCGTAGGAAGGCCATCAACGCAAGTTTTCCAAAGAAAAAAATTTAACTTCGGAGGAATATTCGGTTTCCAAATCCTTCATTCATACAATAACACACGATTAACAATATTAGACCCCTTTAACCCTAAGATAATTAACTCGGTAGAAAAATACCAAAACAGTCCCTAGAAGCTGTAATATGGTTGCTCATAGATTAGCTAAAGGAGCAACTCGTTTGTAAGTTTTACTCGCTTTCCAATTGTCGAAAAAAAAAAGTTGACTCTTCCTTCTTGTTCTGCTACGGTTGTTCCACAAATGAAACGACTTTTAGTCTCCCACCCTCCCTTAATTTGTGCTTATATTTACAGGGGCGGATTTAGGAGGCTCGGGTGGGCAGGTGCCCACCATGAATTCTCGGAAATAAATATTTATTAGTATCATAACTTTATATAAAGTTATGGTGGAGCAGTTGGTACAAGTGTGTTTGTGCACATGAGAGGTCTCAGGTTTGACTCTGGTGTTATGCAATTTTAGTTAACTAATTTTTGGTTATTTGGACTTCGCCCATCATCCCAGGTATTTTTTTTTTGTTTTTAATTTAGCCAAAAAATGTTAGCAACACCATTTGAATTCTAGACCTCAAAATAATATACCAACTACATAACCATTGAACCACTTGCACTTATTGTTTATGTTAGTATTAGAATGTAATATATCCTATAGCAAGTGATGATGTTATCATCAATTACTACAAAGTAAATATAATGAAATCTACTGCATTTTAGAGAAAAAAAAAATCAACCTAAAACATTATTTATTTGAAAAAATATCAATCAAAACAATTAATTTGTCATTTTTTTTTACTTTATACAACATTAATTTAGAGAAAAAAATTCGAAATATTAAAATGTTCTTAAATATAAAAATAATATACTGAGATTTTTTCCGGTGTCCCCCTTATAAGAAATTCCTGCGTTCGCCCCTGTATATTTATATATGTTCGTGTAAGTTTAGAAGGTCCTAAGCTAGTTAGCCAAAATATTAACCATATTTAAGTTTTGTCAATTCTTCTTCCCTGGTAGATCATGGTTAAGCTTCCCATATCGTTTGACGTGTCCTCCACTCCTCCGGAATGCACCAAATGCCCCAGAATGCACTTACTCCAAAAAAAAAAAAAAAAAAAAAACTATGGAATACTCAAAAGAACTTCTGAATACACCCCATGAGGGCATGAGGGGATTGAGATTGAGCCAAGCGGATATTAAGTATGCTTATAGACAGCAGAAAAAGATAGCTAGTGACCCAGATAATTGGTTAAAATGCTAATGATGAAAACGAGAAGCATTAACATACCCAAAAACATTAAAATAGCATCCACTGAGAGGCTAACCTTCCTTCACCCAGGTAAAACAAAAATAATCGAGCAAGATTCAGTAACATGCAAATGATCTCCTAACAGCAAATGACTTAACCTTTCAAGAGGAAATTAATCAAGGGGAACTATATGATACAGACTAATCGTAGCATCTTTTTACCAGGCATGAAACTAATTAACCACACAACCAAGTAATGCATTGTTATCATCACTTGAATCTAATTCATACGGAGTATTGATGCTATAGAATCCAAAACGTGTTGTAAACATTGTTCAACACGAGGATAACACGATGACATAGTATATTGCCAAAAGATCATACATGCACAGCTTGGCTAACTAAAACTTAAGGAAATGCTAAGTAACACAGTGGCAGAGAATTTTTTGTGACAAGTATCTTTTAGATCAGCATAGAATGTTTTGTATCCAAAGATATTTAAAGACGCAAGCCTGAATTCGCAAGCTTCTCATTGGTGATCTTCTCTAGATGTTCAATCATTGATGGAGTTAAGTAATTCTTGTGATCACCCACCTCGCCTTTCCTGAAAAACATGTCGTTGGACACAGAAAGTAATGATGCAATCGTCTTTATTATCTTGTTTTTGTTTTCGGCTTGACTGCTCAGACTTTCGAAACTACAAAGATGGTTGATTTTATCGACAACTCCTTCCTCCTCTTCGAGCTTGGAAATGGGGTGACCAATAAACTAAGCAAGCTTTTTTATGTTCTCTTTGTGGTTAAACTTCATGTCTTCATACCTGTGGCACTGATATTGATCGGCAACTTTAATTGTAGGATCAACCTCCCCATTATTTCACTTTACCAAAAAAAAAAAAAATCGAAAAGAAAGATTAATCATTGTAGAAAAGCCTAAAATTCCATCTAGTCATTTACTAAATTCCAATGGAAACCATTTGCTAATACTGCACTGTAATACTCCGTATTTATATGTCTTGGGGTACTCTATCGAGTAGCCCTTACTCTGTCGAGTATGGGCAAGTTGCGAAATAAAATAGTTTCGACTGTTGGGTACTCGATCGAGTAGTCAGGGTACTCGATCGAGTAAGGGGGTACTCGATCGAGTACCTTGGGTACTCGATCGAGTGTCCGGTTTTACGGGGAGTTTTCTCGGGTTTTGTTAATTATGCGATTAAGGTATTTAAACATATTCGTCATTGTTTTAATTCACTTTTACAAAACCTAAAACCCTGTTTAAGAGAGAAAGCAGCCACTTCATCTTCCTAATCGCATTCTTAGCAATTCCCGGAGTTCAGACGGTCGGTTCTTGTCGTTTTTCGTGTCGTTGGATTCTTTGCGTCGAGGGTAAGCTTTTAATATAGTCTTTATAATGTTTTGTTAAGATTGGTTAAACCCTAATTTAGGAATTGGGGGTTTTGGTGTGTAGTTTGTGATGTGTAGTCTTTATGTGTTTGTATGATAGGAGGAGAATTCGTAGAGGAGCCGTTTTGATACAAATTGTAGATACCGTCTGCGTGTTGTGCTTTCCGGGTAGGATTTCCTACTCGATTAGTCCCATAATGGGATATTGGTGATGTCTTTGTAGTTAGTTGTTTGATATGATGATTGTGATTGTGATTGTGATTGTGATTGTGATTGTGATTGTGATTGTGATTGTGATTGTGATTGGTTGTCTATGGCTCTCGAGATGCGTTCTCGGCTGAGTGGGGTCACTTGCGGGAGTGACTTCACGCCCTAGTTTCGCCCTTCGTGGAACCCGCCACGGGAGGGGATGTGCACATTAATGGGACAGGGTTATCGCTCGTACGATGAGCGGGGCTTAGGTGGGAACGATCGTGCGGTCCCCCATCGCGCGGGTCGGTCCAGTGGACGATCGGATTGAGATGATGGGAGTTGGTGGTGTGTGTGTGTGTGTGTGTGTGTGTGTGTGTGTGTGCGACGATTCAAATTGTCTGTTTGTCTTATTATTGTTATCTATATTGATTGTGTGATTAGTACCGACCCGATGTTGTTTTGTAAACTGCGGTGATCCATTCGGGGATGGTGAGCAGATATTGAACAGTATAGAGATGAGTGCTTTGGGATAGCTGGGATGGCCACGACATGACGATAGAGTCTTCCGCTGTAGTTTAGCATTTATTTACATTTTAGTTGATAACAGATAGTTTGGAATAATGTATCGTACTTTGGTTTGGTTTTGAGGATTGTATTTATTCATTAAACTATTTATAATAAACGTTGTTTCTGTTTTGTCTATTTGATTATCATACCTCGGGCGACCGAGATGGTGATGTCTTCATACCTGAGTGGTCCTGGTAAGGCACTTGGAGTATGGGGGTGTTACAAATGGTATCAGAGCGACGATCCTGAAACCTGTAACCAATGAACTTAATGAACATAGGGAGTCAATTAAAATGAACCCGGGGTAAAGGTTGTAGGAGCTAGTGCAAAGGCTTGGGAGACGTCCTAAAGTCGCGGGGGTCGCCCTACAACTTTGAACCGGTCACATGGGAAAGTGTTTGTCGAGTCATATGTGTGCTTGGTTAACTTGTTAACAATGTGATGAAGTGTGTGATTGTTGGATGTTGAAGGAGAAGTTGAGAATGTGAAAGAAAAGTAATATATGTGTAGACTTGATGTTGGAATAACATGTTGGGTGTTTACAATGTGGCTTTAATAGCATGATGAATTGATCTTGTTGATAGTAGAAAAGATGCGTAGCATACTTATTATGATATCATGTGGTTTTATAAAGTTTAACATGTTAGTATATGACGTAATATGCGGGTAGCTCTTACGTATTAGTGATACTCGATCGAGTGGGACTGACTCGATCGGGTGGATTTTTGGCGATTTTGAGTCCGAATCGAGTTTTGGGGCACTCGATCGAGTAACTAGGGGTACTCGATCGAGTAGAAAATCACTCGATCGAGTAGCCTAGATACTCGATCGAGTAGGTAAGAGATCGAAGGTCCGTTTGGTTCTCGGAGTTTGGGTACTCGATCGAGTACGTGGGGCACTCGATCGAGTAGCCCGTTACTCGATCGAGTATGTTTGGGAACTCGATCGAGTGGGTTCCGGGCAGCGTGTTTTCGTGTTTTGAGGTTTAGTACGTGTGTTTATGTTTACCCTTTCTTATATAGCTTCAAGATGCCGCCCAAGAGAATTGCTTTGTACGCGAGAGCAGAGCTTATGACCACGGATGACATCGTTAAGATGTTAGAGCACCAGGATGCTCTTACTTGAGACCCCAAGAGAGTGAATGAGGACAAGGATAAGAATAAGGAGAAGGAGGTTGATCATTCTAAAATCGGCCTCTATATTGCGAGGTTTAACCCGAAAGAGTACAAGGGGGTTGAGGAGCCTAATCGCTGATAGTTGGGTGAGAGAGATGGAGAACATCTTAGACTTGGTTCATTGTCCCGATGAGATGAGAGTGGAACAGGCTGCGTTTTATCCGAGGGAGGCAGCTGGCAAGTGGTGGGATTCGGTGAAGGTGAGTGCTAAGGAGATATACACCAACCAAGGCTTACTGCGATACCTTGGAGGGAGTTTCGTAGGGTCAAAGGAGGAAGGAGTTCGTACCGAAGCATGTGAGGAGTAAGTTTAGGGAAGCGTTTGATAAGTTTAAGATGACCGCTGAGATGTCTGTCGCCGAGTACTACAGACAGTTCAATGAGAAGTCCAGGTATGCTGAGGATATGGGTTTAAGTGAGGAGAACCTGGCATTGAGGTTTGAGAGAGGGTTGACTACCAAAATTATGGATAAGTTACCCGTGGGAATCCTTACCGATGTTAAGGAAGCTTATGAGAGGGGTGGGAGAGCCGAGAGGTTGGTGGAAATGGCTCGGGAGAGGTCTCGGCGGTGAGAAGAGGAAGTCGGAGAGCGAGGGTGGTGGCCAATCTAATTACAAGAAAGGCAACTACAATCGATCTAAAGGATTTTCTTCCGGGTCCGGGTTTCTTCTTTGGGACTTCCTTTGGGCGAGGCCGAGGGAGTGTGAGTAATAGTTGGGGAGTGACCTGCTTTGGTTGTGGTGGTGTAGGCCACAAGAGACATGAGTGCACGAGTGCACCGAGATCCGTCGCAGACCCGCACGAGCTTTGCGAGCAACAGACCCGGCTGGATCATGGCCAAACCGGGAGGTCGAGCTACAGTGGAGGCAACCGCAACGGCGGTAATTCTTATCAGAAGACACCGATGAACAACAACAACAACAATCAAGGGTCGGGTGCTAAGCCGACCGCATCGCCCGATCTTGTCCGGGGAGGTGGGCGAAGACCATGGCAAGTTGTTCATGATGGACAAGAAGGCGGTGAGGAAGATGCGCACGTTATCAACGGTACATTCCTTGTTAATGGTATTCCTACGTTTGTTTTGTTTGATTCGGGGGCTTCTCAGTCGTTTGTGTCTTCGAGTCATGTAAAACAGTTGGGTTTGAGAGTATATGAGTCTGTTAGGGAGCAAGTTTTCATACCTTCGGGTGAGTCTGTATCGTGTGGGAGGTTGTTTAGAGATGTATCTTTGATAGTTGGGCAAGTCGATTTCCCTGTAGACTTGCTAGAGTTTCCTTTTAATGGTTTCGAGATGATAGTTGGGATGGATTGGTTAGGAAAGTATAAAGCTAAGATAGACTGTCATCAAAATAAAGTGTCCTTAAGGGGTCCAAAGGGTGTAAGTGTGTCTTATCGTGGGTTTCTAGTCAAACCCAAAGTTAAGTTGATTGCAGCTGTCACCTTGAAGTCTTATCTGAGGAAGGGATGTCCTTTGATCCTGTGCCATGTAAGAGATGACCGGATAGAGATTCCGGCAGTTGATGAGATACCAGTGGTGGGAGAGTTTGCAGATGTTTTCCCGGAGGAGATTCCGGGGTTGCCACCGAAGAGGGAGATAGATTTCACCGTTGAGTTGAAGCCAGGGACGGGGCCAATCTCTAAGGCGCCGTACCGTATGGGTCCTAAGGAGATGGAGGAACTTAGGAAGCAGTTGGATGATTTGATAGAGAAGGGATACATTAGACCAAGTGTATCGCCTTGGGAGCACCCGTTACTGTTCGTGAAGAAGAAAGATGGGAGTTTGAGACTGTGCATAGATTACAGGGAGCTGAACCGTGTGACGATAAAGAACAAATATCCTTTGCCAAGGATAGATGACCTGTTTGATCAGTTGAGTGGTGCAACAGTCTTTTCTAAGATTGATTTGAGGTCGGGATACCATCAGGTGAAGATTAGAGAGGTGGACATACCAAAGACAGCTTTCACGTCAAGGTATGGCCATTATGAGTATGTTGTGATGCCGTTTGGGTTGTCTAATGCGCCGGCAGTGTTTATGGATTTGATGAATAGAATCTTCAGACAGTTCTTGGACCAGTTTGTAGTAGTGTTTATCGATGATATCTTGGTCTACTCTAAGACTAAGGAGGAGCATGAGGAGCATCTAAGGATCGTGTTGCAGACTTTGAGAGATCATGAGTTGTATGCTAAGCTGTCCAAGTGTGAGTTCTGGTTAGAGAAAGTTGCTTTTCTGGGGCATGTAATCTCTAAAGATGGGGTAGCTGTGGATCCAGCGAAGATTGAGGCAGTGACAAAGTGGGAAGCACCAAAGAATGTTGCTGAGGTTAGAAGTTTCTTGGGTTTAGCTGGATACTACAGACGGTTCGTGAAAGATTTCTCCAAGATAGCTAGATCGATGACAGCGTTGATGAGGAAAGAGAACAGGTTTCGTTGGGATGAGGGTTGTGAGACGGCGTTCCAAACATTAAAGGAGCGTTTGACCACAGCTCCTGTCCTAGCATTGCCTGAAGGGAGCGAGAATTTCGAGGTTTATACAGATGCCTCGAAGAATGGGTTGGGATGTGTGTTGATGCAGAATGGTAAAGTGATTGCCTATGCTTCTAGGCAGTTGAAGCCTTATGAGGAAAACTACCCTACTCATGATCTGGAGTTGGGTGCAGTGGTGTTTGCTCTCAAGATTTGGAGACATTACCTTTATGGAGCAATCTTTAAGGTATTTTCTGATCACAAAAGTCTTAAGTACATCTTCACGCAGAAGGAGTTGAACATGAGACAGAGGAGGTGGATGGAGCTGATTGGTGATTACGACATGGAAATTATCTACCATGAAGGGAAGGCCAATGTTGTTGCTGATGCTTTGAGTAGAAAGAGTGTACATTCCTTGTGTACAGCTCTATCTTTGATGAAGCTGAGGGATGAGGTAGCGAGCTTTGGGATACATATGATGCAGAAAGAGGATGCCATGGGTGATATGACAGTACATCTGGAGTTTTATGATGATATTCGGGATAAGCAGGCTTTGGATCCTAAGATAGTGGAGTGGAGAGTCGGAGTAGAAAAGGACAAAGTGTCCCGCTTTTCTATTCATACAGATGGTAGTTTGAGGTTTGATGGTAGGTGGTGTGTTCCGAATGACGAGGAGTTGAAAAAGACAATCATGACAGAGGCGCATTGCACACCATATTCAGTTCATCCAGGTGGAGACAAGCTATACAAAGATTTGAAGAAAACGTTTTGGTGGCCTGGGATGAAGAAAGAGACAGCTGAGTTTGTGTCCCGTTGTTTGACATGCCAAAGAGTTAAAGGGGAACAGAGAAGACCACAAGGTAAGATTTAGTCTTTAGAAGTGCCTGAGTGGAAGTGGGAATCCATTTCCATGGATTTCATTGTGGGTTTGCCGAAGAGTCAACAAGGTAACAACATGATTTGGGTAATAGTGGATCGTCTGACTAAGTCAGCTCACTTTGTTCCAATGAAAGATACATGGACTAAGGCACAATTGGCTATGGCCTATCGAAAGAATGTGCTTAAGTTACATGGAGTCCCTAAGGACATAGTGTCTGACAGAGATGCGAGGTTTATATCGAGGTTTTGGAAGGAGTTGCAGGAATCGTTGGGCACAGCTTTGAAGATGAGCACAGCATTTCATCCTGCGACAGATGGGCAGACTGAGAGAACAATCAAGACCCTTGAGGATATGTTGCGAGCTTGTGTGATGGATTTTGGTGGTAGCTGGGAGCAAAGGCTGGATTTGATAGAGTTTTCTTACAACAACAAATTATCACACCAAGTATTGGTATGGCACCGTTTGAGGCTTTGTATGGGAGGAGATGCGGGAGTCCAATCTGTTGGGACGATAGTCTTTGAGGCGGTGGTTTTAGGACCAGAGATGGTGCATGAGATGGTGGAACAGATTAAGATGATCGAGGAACGGATGAGAGCAAGCGACCCGGGATCGACAAAAGAGTTATGCGGATCTACATCGTCGGGACATAGAGTTTCAGGTTGGGGACAAGGTTCTTCTGAAAGTGTCTCCGATGCGTGGAGTTATGAGATTTGGGAAGAAAGGCAAGCTAAGTCAGAAGTTTATAGGGCCTTATGAGATCTTAGAGCGAGTTGGGGAAGTTGCTTATCGTTTGGCTTTACCAGCTGCGTTGGAGAGAGTGCATAATGTGTTTCATGTATCGCAGCTGTGGAAGTATGTGAGTGACCCGTCACATGTGTTGGAGGCAGAGAGCTTAGAGCTAGATGAGTCTTTATCATACCTTGAGGTGCCTAAGCAGATTCTAGACCGAAAGGTTAGAAAGACTAGGAGTGGTGAGACAGTTTTGCTTAAGATCCTTTGGTCTAACCACGAGACTGAGGAAGCTACATGGGAGGCGGAGGATATCATGAAAGAGCGTTACCCTTTCCTTTTTTATCAGGTATGTATGGTTACGGGGACGTAACCTTGTTTCTTTTAGGGGGGTAGGAGATGATCGCGAGAGTTTTTAAGAGTTTTATACACCTTTTATATGTTGTGTCGGTATGTTTGTCGGGATAAGTTGGGTTAGTATCATGCTTTACGTTGTGTTTTGTTTGACCTTCGAGTCGGGAGGCTTATGGGAGTACCTTTGTTTAGTAGTGGTTTGAACTTCGGAGACGAAGTTCCTTTTAAGGAGGGAAGACTGTAATACTCCGTATTTATATGTCTTGGGGTACTCTATCGAGTAGCCCTTACTCTGTCGAGTATGGGCAAGTTGCGAAATAAAATAGTTTCTGACCTGTTGGGTACTCGATCGAGTAAGGGGGTACTCGATCGAGTACCTTGGGTACTCGATCGAGTGTCCGGTTTTACGGGGAGTTTTCTCGGGTTTTGTTAATTATGCGATTAAGGTATTTAAACATATTCGTCATTGTTTTAATTCACTTTTACAAAACCTAAAACCCTATTTAAGAGAGAAAGCAGCCACTTCATCTTCCTAATCGCATTCTTAGCAATTCCCGGAGTTCAGACGGTCGGTTCTTGTCGTTTTTCGTGTCGTTGGATTTCTTGCGTCGAGGGTAAGCTTTTAATATAGTCTTTATAATGTTTTGTTAAGATTGGTTAAACCCTAATTTAGGAATTGGGGGTTTTGGTGTGTAGTTTGTGATGTGTAGTCTTTATGTGCTGTATGATAGGAGGAGAATTCGTAGAGGAGCCGTTTTGATACAAAATTTGTAGATACCGTCTGCGTGTTGTGCTTTCCAGGTAGGATTTCCTACTCAGTATTAGTCCCATAATGGGATATTGGTGATGTGCTGTAGTTAGTTGTTTGATATGATGATTGTGATTGTGATTGTGATTGTGATTGTGATTGGTTGTCTATGGCTCTCGAGATGCGTTCTCGGCTGAGTGGGGTCACTTGCGGGAGTGACTTCACGCCCTAGTTTCGCCCTTCGTGGAACCCGCCACGGGAGGGGATGTGCACATTAATGGGACAGGGTTATCGCTCGTACGATGAGCGGGGCTTAGGTGGGAACGGCTGCGGTCCCCCACTGGCAGGGCTGGTCCAGTGGACAGTCAGTATTGAGATGATGGGAGTTGGTGGTGTGTGTGTGTGTGTGTGTGTGTGTGTGTGTGTGCGACAGTTCAGCTGTCTGTTTGTCTTATTATTGTTATCTATATTGATTGTGTGATTAGTACTGACCCCGGTGTTGTTTTGTAAACCTGCGGTGATCCATTCGGGGATGGTGAGCAGATATTGAACAGGTATAGAGATGAGTACTGGGATAGCTGGGATGGCCACGACATGACGATAGAGTCTTCCGCTGTAGTTTAGCATTTATTTACATTTCAGTTGATAACAGATAGTTTGGAATAATGTATCGTACTTTGGTTTGGTTTTGAGGATTGTATTTATTCATTAAACTATTTATAATAAACGTTGTTTCTGTTTTGTCTATTTGATTATCATACCTCGGGCGACCGAGATGGTGATGTCTTCATACCTGAGTGGTCCTGGTAAGGCACTTGGAGTATGGGGGTGTTACATGCACTCAAACTCAAATACAAAATGATAGAAACGTATACACATATCCTCTTAATAGACATTGTAAATCTCCAGGATTATGTAACTTTAGTACAGTAGGAGTTACCTAAGTCATAGGACTATGCAAGTTAGCTTATCTTGACAATATTCTCCTGTAATCGGCTATATGATGAACCAAAATACTTGTGTAACACGGGTTTACACAAATTTATCGTAAAATGAAATATTTTCGTATTCCCTCTATCCCAATCATATGAGCCAATGTTACGTGTTATACCACACACTGCTAAACTTAAAGAAATAAAACGAAAGAAATTGAGTTTGTTTCAAATGTGAGTCTAACTTGGACAAGATTCACGAATCAAAATGACATCAAATGGAAGGTGAGTCGAGAGAATTGAAATGTCTTCTTTAGGCATAGGATTATCGGGATGGTTATACGCATAATATTCGATCCATTTTGCAAAATCGTGGGTGAAGAGATGCTTAGTATTTCTTCTTGAGTGAATCTCTATTAATGATGGTGTAGATAAGCGCTTTAAACCAAGTTGTTCCACTCTTCGGAAATGTAGTGAGAATTACGTGATCTTTCATAGAAACTATGGCTGGGTTTGTTTGGGCGATTATTGTCCCTATCGAATCCGATTGAGGTACCAACATCCTTCATACAAGTAAAGGTTTCCTAAGGATTCACAGCCACCGTATGAAGATGTTGGTAGTTCATTGATTGTATCTTGATAATGAAAGAATTGTTTGGTGAAAACTGTTTAAGAACATAGTACAATAAAAGAATACGAAGAAGATTATTGGTTCGACGGTAAATGGTTGTTAGACGGTTCCACGGTTATTTATAGGAATTTTTTTTCCTTTTCCCTCCCTCGCTAGTTGCTACTTGTTTGTGCAAAGCGGATTTTTTCCTTTTTTTTTTTACAAAAAAATAATAAATAATATTGGTTTAGATTGAAAATATAAACTTAAAGAAAACGGCAAAAAAAAAGAAAAAAAGAAAAACATCATTATAACCGCATTCCACAAAAACTGTTATCCTCTTTATCTAGTATGTTGATACACATTAAAATGAGATCAAGATTAGCTTAGTTATTTATCTCTTTTAGTTTTTACAAGTCATTAAATGGTAATTTTTGTTTAAAAAATCTTGATTTTCTTAAACAAAATTTGACAAGTTAAATTATTAAAAAATGAGTTGAAATCCTAATGTAAAATACGAAAATATTTTTTAAATATAAAAAGTGTGGTGTAGATTAAAGTAAAAAAAATTAAATGATGAAAGATAGTGGAAGAAGAGTAAGGGTAAAATAATAAATCCCTAGTTTGGATGCCCGTGCGTGGCAACGGGGTAATTAACTTAGTTACAAAAAAAATGGTTATAAGGTCTTAATATTTACATCTTATGTCTAATCATTTATTTAGATATGATCAAAAGTCAAAACATCTTATTTAAGAGATGCAAAAGATGTTGGGTCGATACCTAAGTTCCAAGGATGCATCATATTTATAATCATAAGACCAATACATCTTATGTTAATCTTTCAATGTGGTACAATTCTATTATTTTTATATAATCCTACATTATTTTTCAGTGTGGGACATATAACATACTAAGATGTACACAATTTTATATATGTATAAATTATATAAAATCTATACGCTAATGATAGCATTTTTACCACGAATCAAATTATGTTATTTTAATAATTTTCTTAACGATATTTTTTTGCCAAATGAAATGTAAAAGTTTTTATATAAAATTTAGAAATATCGCTTGAATATAATGTAGGAAATAAATTTTATAATAATTAAAAGATTCTCCACTTAATTTTTTACAGCAAAAAATATTATTTATGATACTTTTCTAAATTAATTTTTAGGATCATCCACCTTATGATAATTTTCTGATGTGGGACAATTCAACTATTTATATGTAGTATATTTATCACATCTACATTATTTTTCAATATGGGACAAATAACACACGAAAAATTACACCATTTTTTTTTGCATCTATTTCGATATACAACCCGAATTAATAATGAGAAAATACTATACTATTTATTTATATTCATACGTTTTTTTTTCCATTTTTTATCATAATTAAAATATGTACAAATGATATGGCTTAAATTACATTTTTTTCCTAACACGGCTTTTAAGATGTAATTTAAGGGAGCAATAAAATGTATAAACAAATGCAAAATATTTTCTTTTTCTGGTGCGATTTTGATTAATGGTTAAAAATTATGATGTGTTTTAGTTACTCAAATGTAATGAGGCATAATAATTACCTATATTTGAAAGTTAAAAAGATTTAATCTACTATTTATCAAAGTAAAAAAGCTCATTATTGATTTGTTTGTGGATTCAAGATCTTTTTATGCAACACTTGATTGTATTATAATTCATAAATTTTCTATTTTAGTGCAGAGATTATCATTATATATGACACATTAATAACCAATTTGTACATATTTAGAACCCATTTTATTTTTTAATTATGACTTTGTCTTAAATAAAGTTATTATACTATCGATTGTCTTAAAATAAACATTATAATATCACTAATATGGTAATATATAATCTCTTTTATAAATATCTACGTGATTAATATTTGTATGGTATTGTTGTAACTAAGGTTTGTCGTAAATACAAACTCTTATAAGAACTCTCTAAGATAATATTTAAGCGATCAAAAGATTTTGGGTTGATACAACTAAATTTGGACCACACAAACACGTACCAAAAAAACGAAATAGAGAAGTTATTGTGAATAGACTAGAAAAGAAAATAGGGAAGTTTATATTGAATAGGAGGGAGTATAAGTTATATATTTCCCACAAATTACTATCATCGCCCTAGCTCTTCTTTTACATTCTCTCATTTTTCTCTCAACATCATTAATCTGAAAGTATAAGCGGCGACGATTTATATGAAAGAGTAGATGATGACACAACTATGAATGGTGACAGTTTATATGACGAATAAGTAATGTTTTTTTCCCTTTATATTAGGGATATTTGAAAAGAATATACGAGTACTCGTGAAGTTCAAACTTTTCTTAATCGGTGTTACTCTTTCATATACGACTTTTACTCTTTCATCACATACATTTTTTCCATAATATTTCCAAACACTACCCTCCCCTCAACTAAAAAAAACATTGATTTCGTCCTTTTCCTAAAACCTAATTATATTTCACTAAAATTCTTCAATTATAGATCTTCTCAAACAAGTAATTACTTCAATTTATTAAAAAATTACATTAATTTGCTTTGTATTTTCCAAAATTGCACTACGCAAGTTGATTTCTTTGCATTATGCAAATTTGCAGTGATGCATTCCTTCGATAGTTCAACCATAAAATGAAATATTTTCGTATTCCCTTTATCCCAATCATATGAACCAGTGTTACGTGTTATATCACTCACTGCTAAAGGTAAAGAAATAAAACGAAAGAAATTGAGTTTGTTTCAAATGTGAGTCTAACTTGGACAAGATTCACGAATCAAGATGACATCAAATGGAAGTTGACTCGAGAGAATTGAAATGTCTTCTTTAGGCATAGGATTATCGGGATGCCTATACACATAATATTCAATTCATTTTGCAAAATCGTGGGATGAAGAGATGTTTAGTATTTCTTCTAGGTTGGGTAAATCTCTATTAATGATGGTGTAGATAAGCGCTTTAAACCAAGTTGTTCTACTCTTCGGAAATGTAGTGAGAATTACGTGATCTTTCGTAGAAACAGTGGCTGAGTTTGTTTGGGCGATTATTGTCCCTATCAAATCTGATTTGAAGTACCAACATCCTTCATACTAGTAAAGGTTTTCTAAGAATTCACAACCACCGTATGAAGATGTTGGTAGTTCATTGATTGTATCTTGATGATGAAAGAATTGTTTGGTGAAAACTGTTTAAGAATAGAGTACAATAAAAGAATACGAAGAAGATTACTGGTTCGACCAATTTTTTTTTTTTTTTTTTTTTTGAGTATGGCAAATGGTTGGTAGACAGTTCCACGGTTATTTATAGGAATTTTTTTTCCTTTTCCCTATCTTGCTAGTTGCTACTTACTTGTGCAAAGCGGATTTTTTTCCTTTTTTCTCTTTTTACAAAAAAACAATAAATTATATTGGTTTAGATTGAAAATATAAACTTAAAGAAAACCGCAAAAAAAAAAAAAAAAAAACATCATTTATAACCCGCGTTCCACAAAAATTGTTATCCTCTTTATCAAGTATGTTGATACACATCAAAATGAGACCAAGATTAGCTTAGTAATTTATCTCTTTTGATTTTTACAAGTCATTAAATTGTAATTTTGGTTTAAAAAATTCTGATTTTCTTAAACAAAATGTTGACAAGTTAAATTATTAAAAAATGAGTTGAATGCCTAATGTAAAATATGAAAATATTTTTTAAATATAAAAAGTGTGGTGTAGATTAAAGTAAAAATTTTAAATGATGAAAGATAGTGGAAGAAGAGTAAGAGTAAAATAGTAAATCACTAGTTTGGATGCATGTGTGTTTCAACAGGATAATTAACTTAGTAACAAAAAAATGGTTATAAGGTCTTAATATTTACATCTTATGTCTAATCATTTATTTAGATATGATCAAAAGTCAAAACATCTTATTTAAGAGACGCAAAAGATGTTGGATTGATACCTAAACTTCAAGGATGCCTCATATTTATAATCATAAAACCAACACATCTTATGTTAATCTTTCGATGTTGTGGACATGAGCCACCTGTGACGCCCAACAGATCTGTGGACGTGACAGCAGTCTGAAAGCCACGCTTGGTGGCGTAAAAATACTTTCGACCGGATCATTTTTGTTGGAATATGTGTCCTCCGACAATAATGCGATCACAACTGTCGATCATGATGATCACATGTTTAAATCTCATTTTAAGAATACAATAGGGAAGTAATATTTTACTGTCAACTGGTCCACACACATCGGTAATGATTGGCTGACTAGAGTTTGACATTACTGTCGTACGACGGTGGTGATCAGTTGATCCCCTTAGGTCATACCTAAAGGGTAACACTCTTAATTGAATATTTAATTAATCGTATGACGATACAGGTTAATTAAATTACTTAAAATTGACGGACGATTTTGGAAGTAATATTTACGTGTCTCATTGTAATTTGATTAAATAAGATACGGTCTAAGTGATCGAATTGTTTTGTAACTTAGATGAAATTATTGTTTAAGGAAACAATTGCATTTGAATGAATAATTTATTATAAATACAAGATGTTGTGATTTATAATTGGTAAAATATTTTGGTACAAGTAATTATGAATTACTTAGTCGATTTTGTATATGACGTATTTTTATTAATGCGTTGATTTTTAATATGTTAAAAATGCATAACAATTTTACATGACATGTGACATGTGACAAATTGACAAAGATAAAATGGAGTCCATTTTATCTTATTTGGACCGAATTAGTGGGGTGATTTAGGGTAAAAATTATGTTGATTAATTAAGTGGAAAACATAATCATTTCTCCTAAACTTAGCCATGCAAATCTACTTGCTCTTGTGAAGAACACCTTGCTCATGCATTGGCCCTCACAACCCCTCCCTCTACACGGTTTTGTCCAAGAGAAAACAATGGGTTTTTCTCTATAATTTTTACCATATACACTACTTGAATACTAATGTAATATTCATTCATTCACACATCAAAAATAGAGTTTTTAGAGAGATAAAATTTCTTCTTCCTTCTCCTTCTCTTAACCGAAATTAAGAGACCTAAATAATTATTTTTGGGTCAATTTTATTCAAATTAATATTGTCCTAGTATCAATAATATTAATTTTATTAAGAGATTACCTTGAGTATTATTCCTAGGGAGGGATTCTATACTTGAATCCTTGTTCTTCCATTTAAGGAGTGCTCAATAACAAGGAAGAAGTAGATCTTACTTGTGCCCAATAATCCGAAATATCAATGTAAGAATGATGATTTCTCCTTAATATTTACTTATGTTTGCATGCATAAGATCTAATTAATTTTATGACTAAATTAATTTTGAAACATATATGAATATATTGTAATAATGAGATATAGATTTCTAACAAGCGGTATCAAGAGCCTTAGGTTGTTTGCATGCAAATCGGTTATAGTTTTTCCGAGTTATACGATTAACATATAAAACTTATAAATTTGTGTTTATTATGATATATCACGAAATCAATTATGCATGTTAAAGTTTCTGATCCTAAAATATATTTAGGATATTTTGGTTAATTTATGGATTTTTATTGTTCATTTTATTTTATAATGGCATTAAAATGTGATTTTATGATAAAAATGTCATTTTCGGACTAAAATTAGCTAAACTTCGAATTTTTCAGTGGTTTATGGATATGTTTTTACATATATTATTTTTAGATGACCTGTAAATTTTCATAATTTTTGGAGTTTTTATGCTCGAAATATGATTTTTTTCTTGATAAAAATCGAATTTAAATGAAAAATGGGTTAATATGAGATAAATTTCGAATCTGGTCATACAAATTTTGTATGTTGTCATATGCAATTTTACAAGATGTGTGTAAAATAATTGGCTATAATGAAGTCTTTATGCATAATTTATGAATTTTTGATGAAAAAATAACATAAATAGTGACTTAATTAGTGAATAATTGCTAAAACATATTTCATGACTAAGGAAAAATGTCACATGTTGCATTTTATTACCTATTTCAGATCTAAAATTTAAAGTTGATAAATATAATTTTTCTCATGTTTTTATGATTATATTTGATAAATCCGATAAACCGCAACAATGTTTTTCCCGATAAATTTTCGAAATTTTAACCTACGTTTTTTGAATATTATGAGTGTCATGGTATTTTTACAGAATGTTCATGAGTTTAAATTTTAAATTTTGAATTTATTTGAAATTTTTATGATTTATTTGGAGTTTATGGCATTTTATTGTAATTTTGAGTCCATTAATGAACAAATTTTAAGAAATAAAAGTTAATTATTGTCAATATGTTAGTGGAGACTATTTTTGAGTCCTAATTTGGTTAGGGTAATTAACTTGTGCATAAATATGATTTTATGTAATTTATTGTGATTTTAAAAGATTGAGTCACGCAAATCCGTAAAAACCGATTAATATACGATATTGGCTCCTTAAAGGCGATTTAGCATAAAATTGGGCATGTTCATACATATTATAATGATGCATTTTATTTATGATTGTCATAATTTTATTTTATGTAATTTTATTTTATGTAATTTTACTTAGTATGGCCTTAGTTTTTTAATTGGTATTACCCGAAATGTATGGAATATCGATTCGGTTGTAATTTATTATGATCTCGTATCACCGTTTTGTAATTTAATAGATTTATTTTATTTTAATTACAAATGTATAATAGGAAATTGTGTAATTGTTATGTAATTTATTTATTTCGGAGTTCCTTGAAGACGGTGTCACTCAAGAAGGCGATACATTAAAGACGGTGTTACCTCGAGATGCGTGCCAAAACCGAAGTTCAAGAGACCAATGGAGTTGTTTTCCGAATATGTAATAGTTAATTAGATTTTCTATTTTAGGAAGGTCATACTAGGATTTAATTTATGCTTTGCATTTTATTTATATGTTGCATGCATCGCTAAATCGCCATAACTAAAACATGCATTGTCATTTTAATCGAGTTTATCGACCGTGTCAATTAAAATTATCGTAGTTCACCGCTTTAGTTCACTTAAAACGTGATAGATAATAAATTGACATGACCTCTCGCTAAAATAATCAATTGAGACATAGCCTTACCAAAAAGTAGAAACCATGAAAACCTATTTCGTGAGGGAGTGCACTCGGCCACATCGGGGTACAAACCTTGTTACGTAGGGGAAGTGGGTGATAAATGTCTACCCACCGAATTCATGTTGATGCGGGATGAATCGGCTACACCGTGCCCAAGTTAATATGGATTTGGATCATGGACACATTTATTCGAAATTTGGGTTGAACTCAAAAAAAGTATTGATAAGGGATGAATCGGCTACATCGTGCCCTTGTCGGATGTGTTTTGGGCTAAAGATAAATGTTAATGTAATTTTATCGACCAAGAGTTCTAAAAGTAGAATCGATTAAAGCGTTAATCCACCGAGTTATATTGATAAGGGATGAATCTGCCACACCGTGCCCAAGTTAATATGAATTTGGATCTTGGAATCATTTATCAAGTTGGGTAGAGGTCACTAGATAAATGCAATAAAACTTGTTTAAATTAAATTTTGACGAGTATTATTATTTTGAAAATGACATATGTTTTATTCCTTCTATATTTTTGTTTTGTAGACCGCTTTTATTTCTCATAACAAATGGTCACTCCAAACACCAACGCCACACCTCTCACTAATACTTCATGGCTCCGATCCTTCATGGATCGTTGTAAACTTGAAAATAATGGGTCAAATTTCTCCGATTGGGATGCCCAACTCAAATTAGCCGCCCAAGGTGACGACAAGCTTCGTTACCTCACCGAGGTCTCTCCACCCGAACCTAATACTAGGTCGACCGCCGCTACTAGGGAAGCATATGAGGCTTACCACAAGGAGTCCGCCGCAATGAAAAATGTGTTAATCTTTGCGATGGAGGCGGATCTCCAAAGGAGAGCCTTTAAGATGGGCACCGCTAATTAAATCTATTCCAAGCTTGTGACAATGTTTTCACAAACTCCGCGGATCGTCCAATATGAGGCGGCCGCGGCATTCTTTGATCTCGACTTTAAAGAGGGCCAAAAGGTTAGCCCTCACGTGCTCAAATTGATGGAGCTAGTCGAGACCTTGAAGATTCAAAAGGTTGAAATCCCCAAAGAACTCATTGTAGATAGGATTCTACACTCCTTATCCAAAGTCAAAGCGTATGTTCAATTCCGGGTGAATTTTAACATGCAAGACAAGGACGTGTCTCTTGAAGAGTTGCAAAAGTTACTTGTGCAAGCCGAAAGAGACATGGGGTTAAATGTTAACCCACCTAAGGATGTGCTTAACATAAGCACCAAAAGCAAGGGGAAGTTCAAGAAGAATGGGAAGAAGGGTAAGAAGCAAGCTCCCACTTTTACCAAAGCTAAGACTTATGAAGCTAGCACTTCCAAGATCAAGAAGGGTCCTCTTGATAAATGCCATTATTGTAATGGTATTGGACATTGGAAAAGAAATTGTTCCAAATATCTTGGTGACATTAAAGCTGGAAAGATCACTCTAGTAGGTAAATGACTATCCTTTCTTTTTATGTTTCTAATTCAACTATGGTATTGTGATACAAAGTTGTGATAATGTATCCCCTTTTTATTGTAAATAGGGCCTCCACCAAGCAAGGACAAGGGAAAAGAAAAGCAAGCTTGAGAAACCATAAAGAAGCTAGGAGTAGCTTCCATGAAGCTTGACTTTTTATTGTCTTATTTTAATTATGTTTCGGATTTTTAGAACCTTTTGATTTCCGTGTTAGACATGGAAATGTTTGATCCTTTCTAAAACAATTGTTGTATTTTGGATTATGGTGGCTTGGTTTGCAACCCAAGTCACCCGCTTTATCGTATTTTATCCTTGTTCTAAAAATTCGTCTTTATATGCTTGCTCATAGAAACATATGATCATTCACTTAAGTGGTCTAATGGACAACTATAATGATGGGATTCATTATATGACCACAAGCTTAAGGCTTGTGTATGATCAATTATAAAGTGATATTGAGTTGATGAACTCTCTTAAAGGAATGTCAATCACCAAGTACACTTATCAAATCTAAAACAATTAGTCAACCTATGAGATATTCCTCCTTATACTTCAAAAATCATTATTTGTGTCTCATATACTATCTTTTGAATCTCTAGTGTATTCATTCTAAAGATAGAGTAGGAGAAAATGAAGACACAAAGAACACCAAGCAAAATTTGTATACTTGTGTAAATGAGATCTACGTAAGAAAGGAATGATTTGTATACCTATACAGATAGTATACACGAATAGATGAGATCTATGGTCTCGAATAGATAAAATCTACATGACAAAAGAGACCAAGTGAAGTAATCAAAAGAATATGTTCTCCAGATAACTACACGAGGAGACCAAAAGGAAGTTTTTGGAAAAAGAATGACTAATGTGAAGTCTTAACAATAGATTTGACTAGTTTATGATAAAATTTGACAAATAGTTTCAATATTGATATTTACTTAAGAGCCTAAATGATTCAAAGTTGCATCCTCGAAAATAAATGAGATTTATGACTAAAAGTTGCAAAAAATGATATGCCAATATCCACAAGAGCTAAGTTAAGTATTAACCACGCTAATGTCATTACTTAACCTCATTATGAAAATGAAATGATTAAACCTCCTTCCAAAAAGGGTATTTTGAGAAGGACGTATATTAGATATAATTCACATTTAAATAATGACATTGCTACGCATCATTTTAAAATGAATGAGTTAGAGATTAGAATCTCTTTCCATAAAGTTTAAGATATGAAACCTTTTCAAAATAGGTATTTTGAAACGATATGCTGGGAGCATATATGGTTTTATCTTAATAACTTGGCAAAGCAAAATATATTTCAATTCCTAACATGTTTCGATTGAGTAGTCAATTGCGAAACATATGGAATTAAGTGGGAGTTGGAAATTATCATGTGAAGACATGAAATTTAGTGGGAGCAATCATCTTGTAAAAGTTTATAACTCATTACTCATTGAGAATGACGAGCTAATACTTTCTTTCACAAAGAAGTATTTGAGTTTTCAATTCTGGATGAAAATGGACTATGATGAATCCAATAAAATCATGAGATGTTGGATAGATATTGAGATATACACATCGTATCAACGAGAAACGTAGGTTATTAATGTCAATGAAAATGGAATTGGCATTAGCAGTCATGGTCGTTCATTGAACCTAAGAATGGTTGATCACATGATTATTAGTTACTAATGTTTCCGCCATTAGAATAATCATGCACATGTCCAATAATGAATCATATGCATAAGAGCATGATGAATCATTGGCAAGCCATAGAAGAATCGTCATGAATTCTCGAGGAGAATCCGATGAGCGATTTCAGTGTTGGACAGAACACTCTGTTATGTGTCAAGAGGTTGCACATATTAAAGTTCGAACACGCGTAAGGATTTATGAAAATCCTAAGCTTTTCAAGCTAAAAGGAGAAATAAGAAGTTTGAAAGATACTTAGTTGAAGTAAGAAGTTACTTAAAACTAATATTTTCTAATATGCTAGGACCTGTGAGAAGTGCTAGGCTAATCATCTTGACAATTGTTACAAGACTCTACAAAACATATACCTAGTGCATTGTGAGTGGGTGGAGTACTTGACCAATGCAAGTCATATCATCCACCACAAATTCGTTGGTTGTGTGATAAACAACCAGAAAGTTCTTTCAAGATAAAGAACCCAAACCGAGGTTGGGAACCTATATGTGTACTTGGTAAGGTTCATGCTATGAGAGATAACATGAATGTAAAGGAAAATGCGATAAAAGAAGTCTGAACACATGGACACATGGTATGTTAAACTTCTATTGCAATCGACTAGTGTTTACACACTTACGATATGCATCACAAGGTTGTAATACAGTATTGACTACCCGAATGTGATGTCGACATTTGTCGTTTGAGTTGTTATTAACTCACCTTATACTTTGTTACATCCAAACGAGTTAAAGAGATAATTGAACCCCGTTAAAGTGAACACGGATTAGCATTGTATTCGCCCATAGTTACTTACAAGAGGTGACGTCTCGAAGTGACTAAAATGTGATGCGATTGATGGCCAGTTCAAGTGTCATGGAGTCATGTGTGATGACTAGTCGATCACATAGGCAGACTGTTAGGAACACCTTGTCGGGCCTTATGACCGCTTATAGAGTTCTGGCAAATTTATATAGCCTGGTCGTGGCGAGAGCTACTATAGTATTCTAATGAGTCGATTCTTTTGACTAAAGACTGTTCGCCTAAGATGGCACAGTTTCAGATTAACTTTGATTTGTGTTACTACGACCTTCGTAAATGGGGTCAAATGGGCATATTTTGGGTTATGATGGCTGTGGCTAGTCGAAGGGAATAAGTGCGATAGGAATTATCCACCCCTAGTCAGGGTTATAACAATATCTCAGGGCCACTCGAGGAGTAATGAACTGGAAATGCGTGGCCACGCTCGGAAGATATCTATGGTAGATAAATCCGGTCAATCAGTTATTCTCCAGATCGAGGAAACCACTCTCGATATGATCACTTGCAAGTACGACCTGAAAGACACATTGCATTGAGTGGGAGATAGTAATAGGACAAGAGAATTGGTGACGCACACTTGTCGAGGACAAGTGGGATATTGTTGAAATATGTGTCTTCCGACAATAATGCGATCACAACTGTCGATCATGATGATCACATGTTTAAGTCTCATTTTAAGAATACAATTGGGAAGTAATATTTTACTGTCAACTGGTCCACACACATCGGTAATGATTGGCTGACTAGAGTTTGACATTACTATCGTACGACGGTGGTGATCAGTTGATCCCCTTAGGTCATACCTAAAGGGTAACACTCTTAATTGAATATTTAATTAATCGTATGACGATACGGGTTAATTAAATTACTTAAAATTGACGGACGATTTTGGAAGTAATATTTATGTGTCTCATTGTAATTTGATTAAATAAGATACGGTCTAAGTGATCGAATTATTTTGTTACTTAGATGAAATTATTGTTTAGGAAACAATTGCATTTGAATGAATAATTTATTATAAATACAAGATGTTGTGATTTATAATTGGTAAAATATTTTGGTACAAGTAATTATGAATTACGAAGTCGATTTTGTATATGACGTATTTTTATTAATGCGTTGATTTTTAATATGTTAAAAATGCATAACAATTTTACATGACATGTGACATGTGACAAATTGACAAAGATAAAATGGAGTCCATTTTATCTTATTTGGACCGAATTAGTGGGGTGATTTAGTATAAAAATTATGTTGATTAATTAAGTGGAAAACATAATCATTTCTCCTAAACCTAGCCATGCAAACCTACTTGCTCTTGTGAAGAACACCTTCCTCATGCATTGGCCCTCACAACCCCTCCCTCTACCCGGTTTTGTCCAAGAGAAAACCATGGGTTTTTCTCTATAATTTTTACCATATACACTACTTGAATACTAGTGTTATATTCATTCATTCACACATCAAAAATAGAGTTTTTAGAGAGATAAAAGTTCTTCTTCCTTCTCCTCCTCTTAACCGAAATTAAGAGACCTAAATAATTATTTTTGGGTCAATTTTATTCAAATTAATATTGTCCTAGTATCAATAATATTAATTTTATTAAGAGATTACCTTGGGTATTATTCCTTGGGAGGGATTCTATACTTAAATCCTTGTTCTTCCTTTTAAGGAGTGCTCAAGAACAAGTAAGAAGGAGATCTTACTTGTGCCCAATAATCCGAAATATCAATGTAAGAATGATGATTTCTCCTTAATATTTACTTATGTTTGCATGCATAAGATCTAATTAATTTTATGACTAAATTAATTTTGAAACATATATGAATATGTTGTAATAATGAGATATAGATTTCTAACAGTTTTAGATCGGTCAGTTTCGTCTCGACAAGGGTCTCGAAACGATGCAAGAGATGTTCGGAGTCGCCACCAAGCATTTCTGGGATGCTTGGATCCCATTCAAATCCACTTTATACCTAGGTTAACCAAGGCAAAAAACGGTGTTTGACATAGGTGCTAAAGATAAGCAGTCGTCCCTCTTTAGCATCCTATCTCTAGAATGACTCTCGTAGTCTCGTACACCCTGGAAAAGGTCGTCCACTATCCAAAGTTTCTGAGTAAGAGGTAAAGGTACGATTGGGAAGCCCTTTAATCGGACACCCAATCCCGCCCGCGGTAGCGGCCTCTACTGATCGATTTTGGTTGGTTAAATGCAAATTTGATAAAAATAGTAAATGCATTAATGCGCATCCACAAGCTTGAACCTAACAGGTGAGCTTTCTATGTCGGTTGTTTATCCAAGTATTAAGTATTTGATGTCAAGTTGAATTTAATGTTTATTTGCATGCAAGACGGAAATTAAACATCCATTTACCGAGTTAGGTTTATGGTGCATAACGTGATCCATTTGTTTTAGTAAGGCGTTTTGTAAATACAATGTAAAAGAGCATATTTTTCGTCTGATTCATCTTGTATTCGGTTTAACCGAAGTCAGGATCATCCTAGACTAGTGCTGGAAGGAAACATGGTCTGTATCAGGCAGCCTGTTTAGGCGCGAGCCATCAGGCGATGCAAACAGGCCAGTCCTAGTTTGAAAATTGGAAAATGGTTGGCCTGTTTAGGCGCGAGCCATCAGACTGTTCAAGGGACGTCTTCTGACTATTAAAAAGTTTGAGAAATTGTTTGAAAAGAGGGTGTTTGAACCCGTCTTGGTTTGAAAAGGTCGTTTAGACCGTTTTGTGTTGATGTGAAGATCGGGACTTGAATAATCACCAATGCATTGATGATATTCGACGTCGGGTTCGATTTTTCAAGCTTGACATGAATAGTTTTGGAAATAATTATGAACTAATTGTCTTAAGTTCATTTGTTTGTGATGCGTATCGCGAGCGAAATTCTTAATTGTGCTACAAATAAACGAAGGACTAGAATGCACTAGTTGCAACCCGATCAATTCTTGTTACTTGAAGCTAAGTAAAACGTAAATAAAAGGGATATTTGCTCGATATAGACCTATATATCGACCAATGGTGATTGATTCTAAAGACCTATTAAGAATAATCGGGTTTTACTTGAAAACGTGTCGAATAAAACAAAGGTTTTTCGCAACAGCGATTTTTATCACATAATGTGAAATTTTCTGAAAACTTGGATGATTTACAATGAAGGAATTCGGACTATATATAGGCCGAATATCCTTGGGCTCCAAGGTAAAAATAAATTCTAACCTTGATTTCCAAGGTGATTAATTAATACCCTTGACTATGAAGAAAAACATGCACTACCATAAAGACTAAAATGATGAAAACTAGGTTGTTCCTTGGGCGGCACTTCTACGGCTCCTCATGGTCCTATGGAGTTTCTTCGTGTATTTCGGATCCTTGAGTCGAGATCATGCAAACCTCTTTCCTCTTGTTAGTACCCATCCATGTTTGATGCGCCAATATTGACGTGTTTGGATTCGAACCATTCTTGATGCCCATAGGATCTCCTAATTCGAGTACCACCTCGTCTAAGGTGTCGATATCCGTATCATCTCCTCCCCCTTAAAAAAGGAATTGTCCTCAATTCCTTAATCCTATCATCATCGATATAAGGAGAGAAATCACCTATGTTGAAGGTGGCATGAACACCAAAATCTCCTGGTAGTTCGATCTTGTAGGCATTATCACCGACCTTTGAAACCACCTTATAAGGACCTTTCGCGCGTGGCATTAACTTGTTCTTTCGCTTGCTCGGAAATCGGTCCTTTCTCAAGTGCACCCAAACTAAATAACCTTCATTGAAGACCCTAGATTGACGATTCTTGTTTGTCTTTCGCTTGTATACTTCATTGATGGATTCAATTCTAGCTCGAACTTGCTCATGTAGCTTGATCATTGCCTTTAACTTTGCCTCCGCATCCTTATGCACTAGTTCATCTTCCGGTAAAGGAATGAGGTCGATTGGTAGGTAGGGATTCACACCATACACGATTTCAAATGGAGAGTGCTTTGTTGCGTACGTCGGAGATCGATTGTTAGCATGACATGATCGAGCTTTAAATCCCAATCCTTTTAAGTCTTGTTCATGAGACCACGCAACAACATACCAAGAGTTTGATTCGTCACCTCCGTTTGCCCATCGGTTTGGGGATGGTGAGACATACTAAACAACAGCTTGGTGCCCAGTTTCCTCCATTGGGTGTTCCAAAAGTAGCTTAAGAACTTGGAATCATGATCATAGACTAATGTTTTCGGAACTCCATGAAGATGGAGTATCTCTCAGAAGTACAAATCAGCCACGCTGCTAGCGTCGTCCGTCTTGTGACATGCTACAAAATAAGCCATCTTGGAAAACTGATCCACAACAACCATGATTGCATCCTTACCGCTTTGAGTACAAGGCAAAGCAACAATAATATTCATGGACACATCCTCCCACGGCCGGCTAGGAATAGGTAATGGTATGTATTCTTCGGCTTTGAAGGTACTTTTCGCAACATGACAAGTGGCACATTTTCGGACCACATTTTGCACATCTCCTTCCATTCGAGGCCAATATAAATGTTCCTTTAGGACCTCCAAAGTATTATTGACACTGAAATGTCCACCAAGTCCACCTCCATGAGGTTATCGTATTAATAACTCCCGAACTTGATGTTTAGGCACACAAAGCCTATTTCCTTTGAAAAGAAAGTCATCTTGAATGGTAAACTCGCCGTGTGCTCCTGATCTGGATTTCTCAAACAATTCCCCAAAATCGAAATCATTCTCATAATAATTCTTCAAGGTTTCAAATCCAAGTAGGCGAACATCGAGCACATTCAATAAAGAATAGCGTCGGGAAAGAGCATCGATTACCACATTGCTTTTGCCATCCTTATACTTTGAAGAAAAGTGAAAGGATTGTAGAAACTCTACCCATTTGGCATTTCTCGGGTTCAACTTCTGCTGCCCATTAATGTGCTTTAATGACTCATGATCCGAATGTAAGATGAAGTGATAGCGAAGATAGTGGCTCCAATGATTAAGAGCTCTTACGATTGCATAGAACTATTTATCGTGTGTAGAGTAATTGAGTCTAGCACCACCCAGCTTCTCGGAAAAATATGCAATGGGTCATTTTCCTTGCACCAACACGACACCAATTCCAAAACCGCTTGCATCGCACTCTACCTCAAATGGTTGGGTAAAATCCGGAAGTGCCAACAAGGGTGCCTCGCAAAGCTTTTGAATAATCGTCTCGAAGGCCTTTTGAGCAGCCGCGGTCCACACAAATGCTCCTTTCTTCAAACACTCGGTTATAGGACTAGTGATGGTACTAAAGTCCTGAATAAATCTTCGATAAAACAAAGCAAGTCCATGAGATGATCGGACTTCCGTGACGGATTTAGGAGTAGGCGACGACTTGATCGCCTTAATCTTGGTTTGATCAACCGAAACCCCGTCTTTGGATACCATATAACCGAAAAAATGACACTCTTGACCACTCTCACTTGCTTGGTAACCTTCACCTTATTCCCGTCATCAAGCCAATGTAAAGCATAGGGCTTGGTATGAGGTGTTGTAACCAAACCCAACTTACTCACCATTTCCTTTGAGGTCGCATTAGTACAACTGCCTCCGTCGATGATTAGGCTACACCACTTATCCTTTACTTCACACTTGGTGTGAAATATTTGGTCTCTTTACTCTGATTAAATTGGTGTGGACTGAACTTGTAGGATTTGAAGAACCAAATCGCAATCGTAACTAGGAGCGGCGTAAGACATAGCTGTAAACAGCGAATGAACAATCTTCCTACTCAAAGCATCTGCAACAACGTTAGCCTTACTCTCGTGATAGATGATCTCCATATCATTGTCCCCGATCAGCTCCATCCGTCGTCTCTATCGCATATTAAGCTCTTTCTGAGTGTAGATAAATTTCAAACTCTTATGATCTGAAAACACCTTATAGGTTGCCTCGTAAAGGTAGTGTCTCCAAATCTTAAGAGCAAAGACAACTGCACCCAGTTCCAAATCATGAGTAGGATAGTTCTCATCATCTGGCTTCAGCTGCCTCGACGCATAGGCTATAAATTTCCCATTCTGGATCAGAATACAACCCAAACCATTCTTTGAAGCATCCGTATATACTTCAAAGTTCTCACAACCCTCTAGTAAAGCTAGGATAGGAGCTATGGTCAAACGCTCCTGTAAGGTCTGGAACGCCGTCTCACAACTCTCATCCCATCGAAAACTGGTCTCTTTCCTCATCAAGGCGGTCATAAGCTGTGCTATCGTAGAAAAGTCCTTCACGAACCTCTTGTAGTAATTAGCTAGACCCAAGAAACTCCGAATCTTAGCAACATTCTTCGGTGATTCCCACTTGGTTTTTGCCTCAATCTTGCTAGGATCCACGGACAGACCTTTTTTGGATATCACATGATCCAGAAAAGCCACCTCCTCTAACCAAAACTCACACTTGGATAGCTTGGCATAAAGCTGATTGTCTTGCAAGGTCTGCAAAACTAGCCTCAAGTTCTCCTCATGCTCTTCCTTAGTCTTAGAGTAGACTAAGATGTCATCAATGAAGACGACCACAAACTTGTCCAAGAATGGACTAAAGACCCGGTTCATCAGATCCATGAAAGCTGCTGGTGCATTCGTTATACCAAAAGGCATCACTACATACTCATAGTGACCATAACGGGACCGGAAAGCTGTCTTAGGAACATCCTCATCTGCTATCCTCAAATGGTGATAACCTGACCTCAAATCAATCTTAGAGAACACCCCTGCGCCACTCAGCTGGTCAAACGGATCATCAATCCTAGGCAAATGATACTTGTTCTTCACCGTGACACGGTTCAGCTCCCTATAGTCGATGCATAGCCTCATGCTCCCATCTTTCTTTTTAATAAACAACACGGGTGCTCCCCATGGTGACACACTAGGTCGGATATACCCCTTGTCCAACAGATCATGCAGCTGTTTCTTCAACTCCT
The DNA here is from genome assembly GCF_048544455.1 of Silene latifolia. NCBI lineage: Eukaryota > Viridiplantae > Streptophyta > Magnoliopsida > Caryophyllales > Caryophyllaceae > Silene > Silene latifolia. Next base: position 80,933,167 of record NC_133530.1, read on the forward strand.
CCAGTTCTTTAGGTGCCATACGGTATGGTGCTTTAGATATAGGACCTGTTCCTAGTTTAAGCTCCACATTGAACTCGATATCCCTCTTGGGGGGTAACCCAGATATCTCATCTGGAAAGACATCACTAAAATCTCCCACCACATGTATATCAGAAGCTGTCAGCTGCTCCACCCGTTGATCTCTTACTTGGCAAAGAATCAAGGGACACTTCTTCCTCAAACATGACTTTAAGGTTATTACCGCGATGAACTTACACTTTGGCCTCACAACAAACCCCGTATAAGACACTCTTATACCCTTAGGACCCTTTAAAGACACCTTCTTCTGTCGGTAATCTATCTTAGCATCATACTTACCCAAACAATCCATCCTGACGATGACCTCAAACTTATCCATAGGAAACTCTAGCAAGTTGACTGGCAAGTCTACCCCTCCAACCAACATAGGCACATCCCTATACAAATTGACACAAGACACCAAATCCCCAGAAGGTATAAACACACTATCTTTTACAAGCTCAAACTCCCCCAAACCCATAGACAAAGCATGGCCTCTAGACACAAAAGAGTGTGTTGCCCCATAGTCAAACAAAACAAAAGACGGTGTATTATGAACAAGAAAGGTATTGGTAACTACGTGTGCATCATTCTCCGCTTCCTGCTTGCCCATCATGAAGAGCTTCCCGCTGTTTTTCTGACCTCCACCCTGGACCGAGGTGTTAGAAGTACTCGGCTTAGCTGCCGAGTTCTGAGTCACACTATTGTTCGGGCGCTGGTACGATCCTTCACTGTTGCGGTTAAAACCGCCATTGTTGTTCTGCCCTCCACGGTTACCCCATGACCCAGATGGCATGTTGCTAGCAAAGCTCTAACTCGGACCCTGTGAGAAACTTCCACGATAAGCCCTTGAGGCTCCTCCAGCTCGGCCACTAGTACAGTCATACATCTTGTGGCCTACGCCACCATAGTTGAAGCAAGTCAGGTTGGAGTTGTCACAAGCACTCCGACCTCCACCTCTTTCCCAAGCTCGAGATCCCTCAAAAAACCCATATCCACCTGAAAAGGCTCTAGACTATCCATAACTGCCTTTCTTGTGGCCCGAATGATTGCCACTCTCGCTTTCCGCTTTACTCTTCTCAGTGGTGGTCCTCTCCGCAACCTCTTTGGATAAATCCACCAACCTCTCTGCTTACCCGGCCCTCAAGTACACATCCTTCAGATCAGTGATAACCCCGGCTGATAACTTGTTCATGATCTTGGGTGCCAACCTCCTCTCAAATCGAAGAGCTAAACCCAGCAGCCCCAGCTGCATGTCTTCCGCATAACGGGATAACTCAAGGAACCGATGGTAGTAGTCCGTCACCGTCATGTCGTTAGTCATGGTGTAAGAATAGAACTCGGATCTCAACTTGTGATGGATATGCTCCGACACAAATTGCTCTCTCATGGCGCTCTTCAAACCCGACCACGGTCTAGAACTGTCTCCCTCCTCTCTGTAAAAAGTTCGTGCATCCTCCTTCACGTTCTGCCACCACACTGCAGCTTCACCTCTCAGGTAGTACACTGCCTGCTCAACATCCAACTCCGGTGGGCACCTCAAAGAGACTCTCCATCTCACGATGCCAGTTGTTAAGCAGCTTAGGTTCCCCAATGCCCTCGTAAGTAGGTGGGTTGAAGCGGGCGATGATAGTGCTCAAGTGGGTTACATCTACCGGTTTCTCTGCCCCCTTACCCACATTCTTAAGAGCCTCAAGGAGTGCATCTTGCTACTCGATCATACGGGCTACCTCATCTGTGGACATCTCAGTTACTTGGATGTATGCGGCTGACCTCTTTGGCGGCATTTTGAGCTGGTAAGAAGCAAGGAAACGTAAGCACAAAGCTTATGACTCAAAATACAACGACCTTCCGCCAAAGAAGTACTCGATCGAGTATAACAGAATACTTGGTCGAGTATGGGCTACTCGGTCAATTACTACCTGTACTCGGTCAAGTATTCCACTCCAGAAGCCAAAGTCGAAAACACAGAAAACATACTCGGTCGAGTATGGGTGATACTCGGTCGAGTAAGCTCCACTCGGTCGAGTATGCTCTAATACTCGGTCGAGCTGACACAGCCAGAAGCTACTGTTAAACATACCCCAAACAACACTCGGTCGAGTGTTTAGTTACTCGGCCGAGTACCCCTACTCGGTTGAATACCTACCCTGCTCGGCCGAGTCAGGCCAAAACGAGCTACAACTATTTGTAATCATATTCTACACATGCCTTTCTACCCATAAGATACATACAATATGTTACTATCCTTTGAAAGCCACATAATAAACACGTAACATGCCAACATATTCCATACTAGAAATCTAATATAAACAAATTTCGCCACATCTTTCACATACTATCGTACTCTGCTTCTTTTATCATATCATCCAACCATTCAAGTTTTCAAGTACTACACACACATTGACTCAACATACAACATTTTCCCCCCATGTGACCGACTTGAGATCGTAAGGGCCTCAATGCGACTCCGGGATGTCTCCCAAGTCTTTGCAGTAGCTCCAAATAACTCTCCCCGGGTTCATTTTATTTAGACTCTTTAAGTTCATTGGGTTCATTTATTTTAGGTGCCAAAATCGTCACTCTGATACCACTTTGTAACACCCCCTCATACCAAGGTAGCTTACCAAGGACTACCCTAACATGAAAGACTATTACCATCGCGGTTAACAATGCAAAACACATTTATTAAAGTGCAATAGAGTTTAACGATTACATGTTTCCAAAAACCAAACCAAAGTACAGCTGTGAAATGTCTAACAACTACAAAGAATGCAAGCTAAGTCTCTTGACGGCGGAAGCTAGACTCAAGTAATGACTCCCCATAACTGTCCCACAGCTAAAGAACTGCATCACCTGTCACAATCTGCTCACCATCCCTGAATGGATCACCACAGAATTATAAAACAACAACAGGGTCAGTTACTGAATAATCAAAGTAAGACAGGTATAAAAAGGCAACCAGCTGATCATCATCTTCCTCCAATATCCCGATCTCACACAGTAACCGACTACACACGAAAGTGTGTAGCCCTGCCAGATTACCCATTCGCAACAGGTAATCCTCACCGCCAGTGGGGGACCGCATCCAATCTTCATCTAAGCCCCGCTCATCAACGAGTGATATCCCTGTCCCTTAATGTGCACATCCCATCTCGTGGCGGGTTCCACGGAGGGCGAACTAGGGTGTGAAGCTACTCCCGCAAGTGACTCCACCACAATCATCACAACACCAACACCACACCAACACTCCCACAAAGCTCAGTAGACAGTCAATCGTACACAATATAATAAAATCTCAAATCAATTAAACGGGAACTGAGTAAGGAAACCCTACCTTAGCACAACTGCAAGAGATACAATTAAGGCAATCTAGAACGGCTCCTCTACGAAGTCTCCACCTAACACAATCACATAAACAACTATCACCATATGCAAAACCCGCCATTTTCCCAATCAACAATTCAAGCCAAACCCTAAAGATTAACCAAAGAATTTAGCGAAAAACAAGGACTTACCGACGATAGAACAAAAGATGAAGGAACTTGCTAACGATCACGCACACTAAGGAGAGATTTGGAGAGGATTAGAGCGTCGTTGAGTGTGTAGGTTTTGTAAAAATGTAATTAGAAACTGATTAACGCGTTTTATATAATTCTAACCATCTCCAAATCAAACCGCGGGAAAACACCCGTCAGACCGGATACTCGGTTGAATACTGAGTATACTCGACCGAGTACGCTCTACTCGGTCGAGTATTCCACATACTCGGCCGAGTATTCCTGGGCAGTAAGCCACCCAGAATACACAACATCCTTTACTCGGCCGAGTAGGCCATATTCGGCCGAGTACGGGCTTAGGAAATCCGTTTTATTACACCAACCATATTGAAGGTAGTGCGTTTTGAGGCTCGTCGGCCATATTGAAGGTAGTGCGTTTTGAGGCTCGCCAGCCATGTTGAGTATGCATTGTGAGGCTCGCCAGCCATGTTGAGGGTCGAATGATCGAACGTGGGAAATAGCAGTGTTGGACGGACCTATTTTGAGAGGTCATTGAGTTAGTGGGCTCCGTGGGGAGGCTTCCGATATCCTACTGGGGAATCTCGGTGTTTATATTGGATGTTTGTGGCGCCGGAAAGAGATAGGCTCGTGAGCCTGACTCCCGTGGTTGATGGTAATTTTGAATCTCGAAGGGAGGTAACGGTTTTTATTGTCGTTTGTTTTGTAGAAAATGGCAGATGCTTATTCTGCCATTTGATGTGTGTTTGGGGATAACAGTTTCGATTTCGTCTTCCCATGATTTGAAATTTGCGAAGGGTAGTGAATTTCACTATCCTGTTTGAAGGTTTAACAGTTTTTAATGCCGTTTGTTTGAGATTTGAAAATGGTGAGTTCCGCTATTTGTTTCTGTGATTGGAAAATGTCGTTGAGAATTTTGTGAGAATAGTGAATTTGAATTTCACTATTTATTTTTGTTTGAAAGTGACGGTTTTTAATCCCATAGTTGAAAATTTGAAATTTGTGGAAATAGTTAATTTGAATTTCACTATTTTGTATTTGTTTGAGAAATGACGGTTTTTAATTCCGTCGTTGAAATTTTGTGAAAATAGTGAATTTGAATTTTACTATTTTGTTTTTGTATTTGAAAAATGACGATTTTTAATTCCGTCGTTGAAATTTTTGTGAAAGTAGCGAATTTAAATTTCACTATCTTGTTTTTGTATTTGAAAAATGACGGTTTTTAATTCTGTCGTTGAAATTTTGTGAAAATTGCGAATTTGAATTTCACTATCTTGTATTTGTATTTGAAAAATGACGGTTTTTAATTCCGTCGTTGAAATTTTGAAGTTTGTGTGGGAATTTGGCCAAAGCCCAAAATTCTGCTGAACAAAGGAGGGAATGCCTGATTGAGGCGCGAGCCCTTTTGCGAGGGAATGGGCCTTCCCTGTTTTCTGTAAAAAGACGCGAGAGGAGGCTGCTTCTCATTTCACTCGTCTTCCTCGACACAACATCACAAAAACGCGAAAAAAAATCGCCATTTCCGACTTTGTTGCGTGTTTGATTTCGTGCCATTGCCTTTATGTCATCTCAAGGTATGTAAATCCTCTTTAATCCATTTGAATTTGTTTGTCTTTTTGTTAATCGAATTAGGGCGAAACCCTAACCTTTCAAAAATCGATCTGGGCGTTTTTGTTTAGCCCATCTTCGAGTGAAATTGATGATTGCATTAGGTTAGAAACTTGTTTAGGAGTATAGGGGTGCTTTTAGTTTTCATTTTGGTCCCCGTTCCCGCTCCCTAGGCTCGAAAAACGTGAGTGAGACGGAAAACCGTCTTATTTCGCAATGCCATATTTGTTTGCTTGAGTTGTGTGCGCCACTAGATTGCATTGTAGTCGGGGAAGACCATCTTTGCTATATTGAACCTTCGTTGGGCGTTGTGGGCAAAATTTGATTTTTGCCTTTTTGAGACGGTCTTATGTCTGAAGAAATAAGCGTCTGTTTGAGCTCAAATTGAGCCGGTTTGTCTTGAAATGGACCTTAACGGTAGTTTAGGTCACTTTGAGATGTGATTAAATCACGTTGCTTTTTTTTTTGTGGTCATATTTTGAATTTTTGACCTGTTTATGCCCGAATTGGCGTAAAATTGCCTTTTTGAGCTATGAAAAATACCCAATTGTGTTGGAAATTTATGTCGTTTATTTTGCGAACCTTTTGTGGGCCTTGAGATGTTAGGTGGTTTTGAATTTTTTGTTACTTTGACTCGTCTTTTGCTTGAAAAGAAGGGTGAATCGTTTTTTTTGTGCGATTTTTGTGAAGTGTTTTCGTTGGATGGGTTTGCCCTTGTTTTGTTTTGCATTTGCAGGTGGTTTTATTTGCATTTGTCCATTTTGTGTCGTCGTAATGCCGAAATTTTGGCTGACGTTTTTTGTTTTGTCCTGATTGCAGGGGAGTGTTCTAGGCCTACTGGGCCCGTTGCTGAGGCCTTCGAGGTCTTGTTTGGGACTGGGCCAGTTAGTACTCAGGCGAGTGCGCCCGAGACGGTGATAGAGGATGCTTTCGAGGAGGAAGAGCCCACTAAGGAGGCTGTTGGAGCCGAGAGAGCTGCGGGGGCTCGTCAGGAGGCCGTTGTTGGGGTCGTTGGTGTTGAGGGAGCCACGAGGGCTCGGGAGGAGCCCGTTGTTGAGGCTGTTGGTGCTGGGAGGGCTCAGACGAGGTCTGAGGCGGGTACCTCTGGGAGGAGGGTTTGTACTATGAGGAGGGGACCTCGGCCCACTAGACGGGAGCTTCAGAATGTTGCGAGGGTCGTTGAAAGGCCTCATCCCCGCCGCGTGGAGTCTCGAAGGGGGGAGAGACAAGAGTGGAGACGGATACGGATGATGTCTTTGTCAAGGATTGGGATGTTAGACGAGTTACAACCCCTCGGGGGTGAACCTGCGGGCGGCGCCTGCTTGGGGCGAGGGCTTTGAAGGTAGCCAGCTGTTGTTGCAGCTAGACACTCACATCCCTTACCGTGCACACGAGGGCTTGGTGAGTTTGCTGCTTGGTTGAGCTTTTTTTGTTTTTGTTATTTCAGACCTGAATAGGTGTTCTGACGCTGTTTGTTTCCCAATTTCAGGAGATTTCTACCACGAGGACTTTCTCAGGCTTCTCGACTTGCATGGGTTTCTACGACGTTCTCCGGGCTGGTAGGAGGGCGTTGATAGAGAGGTCGGCTATGGGGCCGTTGGTGGTTGCTTAGCGCGAGATTCACAAGGCTTCGATTAGGTCGAACATGTGTCTGATTCGTGCCATGTTGGACCGTTACTGGGACACGACGTCGTTGTTCCATATGGAGTTTGGGGAGGTCGGTGTCACCTTGGAGGACATCGCCATGGTATCAGGCCTTCCTTGTGGCGAGACGCCTATTGATTTCTCAGAGACGCCGGAGAGAGTGTCTTCTGCCATGGTCACGAGTTTGATTGGCAAGGTGTTGCCTGCGCCTACTGACATCACTTCTTTCCTGATAGCGAACTCCTATGTGAGGGACCACTTCAGGGGGAGAGTGGCGGGCTTTGTTCTGGCGCCATTAGCGAGTCCGGAGGCTGAGGTTGAGGCTGACGCGCAGGAGGCGCGGTTGTGGTTGTGTTACTTCTTGGGTACCACGTACTTTGGTGACAAGGGTGAGCGCTTATCGACCAAGGTACTTCCTTTGCTTGCTGACCTGGACGCATTGGGTCAGTAAGACTGGGTGATGCTGGCTTTCGCGAGTTTTACCCGTTACCTGCATCCTGCAGTTCGTCCGGAGGTGATGGGGAATGGGAGTTCTCCTGCTTTGGTGGGTCCCGACCTCATCTTGGAGGTACGGGCATTTTTGTGTTTTTTTTATTTTTGTTTTGATTTTAATTTTGATTTTTGAGTTTTGGCAATTTTTTAAAAATTGGTTGATTGCTATGTTTTGTTACAGGCTTGGTTGTTTGCTTACTTCGTTCCCCTACGCCCGAAGACGATGGGTGACGTGCCTTTGGCTTACCCTGCTGTGAGGGGTTGGGCGGTGGCTCGGAAGAAGTCGACCAAGTCCACTTACGAGGACTGCATGCGTCGGGTGAACGCCCTCCGAGTTGGTGACGTAAGTCGTTGCTTCTTATTTCTTGTGTTTTATAGAAACGGATAGAGATAGGATGACTACGTAGCATAGAAAGCCCTTGGTTAGTTTATTAGCTTTGACTTGAGTGCAGTTTGTCAGGTGGTCATGGGAGCACTACACAGGCGTACCGACTGCTGTCAGGGAGCGTCTGCGACCTCGCAGTTGCCAGCGCTTGTACCTTGAGACGACGATTGAGCCGGTTTGGTACCTGGGCGAGCGTTTAGCTCGTCAATGTTTTAGTGAGATCTTTGTGGTGCCGGTCGATCCTCCTAGAGTGTTGTTCCAGGAGTCGATGCCCAATGGGGTCGATGACCACCTCCACGACCGTGGAGGTGAGGAGTTGCTGTTACAGGAGGCTGACTACGACACCTTCCACTTGTCGAGACTTGCCTGGTACCCGATTGAGGTATGTTTTCCTCTGTTCTTTGTTTCGTTACCTTTTTTTGTGTTTTGGTGGAAGGGTTTGTTACCTTCGATGCGGGTTCCGGTTGCAGGGTGTCGATGCACTCATAAGGACTCAACCCCCATCTTTCCCGCCACAAACCACCTTCCAGGGGCGGGGTGCGCGAGGAGTTACAGATGCGCCTGCCAGAGCCTGGGCTGCTGAGGTGACCGACGCTGGCATGGAGTGGAGGTTGACAGTTGTGAGGGTGAGTTTCTGATTTGAATACTCCTTCTTGTTTGTACTTGCCTTCCATTTTTGTTATGTTGAAGGACTTTTCTAGTTGTAGGTGTCGACCGTTAGCCATCAGGCTTTGTGGCGGATGACTAACCGATGGAGGGCACTTACTGGTGACCTGGCTGCGAGGGAGTCTCGGCTTGCACAAGTGCTTTTTTGTTGGTTGTTTTGTGTTGCATTTCACGTTTAGATCTCAATGACCTGTATTGTGCTTTGTAGGGTACTGCGGATCCGGCGGAGCTTGCTCGGGTTCGTGCTGAGTTGGATGCAGCGAGGTCGACGATACAGGCGCAGGAGTCGGGGATCATCAGTTGGGACCATGAGCAGAGGCGTCGTGAGGACGGGTTGCGGAGCCGAGACGCGGAGATTGCCTCTCTTAGGGCTCAGTTGGCTGCGACAAAGGAGTTTCGCGTCACGATGCGGTACGAGACGTTGGAGAGTTCTCCTGAGAGGGGGCCCGAGCAGGAGGTGGTGTCTGCTTTGCACGCGACTCCTCGTGAGACCGAGACTGGCCCACCGGAAGGCGTTGAGTAGTTGTAGCTGTTTGCCCGTGTTTTGGACTTTTGTTTACACATATTTACATTTTGCCTGAGGCGGTTTATATATATATGTTTTTGGATTGTGGTTTATTTTGTTTTGGCTTTTTTGTGTTGTGTTTCGGAGAAGCACGACCAGCTGCTGATTTCCTTTTGCTTTGCATTTGTTCCTGCATAGTTAGTGTAGAAAACAAGCAAGAGGTAGCATGTACGCATAAACGTAAACACGCAAAAGCATTTGACAAAAATAACCACGATGACTCGAAGTTAAAATTTGAAAATTACGCGACAGGTCGTCATGTTTGGACTTTTCAAGTGAAATTGATTTGAAATTTTGAGCAATTAACTCGTGTTTGAATTAAATTGTATCGAATTTTGCTGAAAATTGATTTCCAACTCGAAAAACTAAAACTCAAACCGTCACGGATGAATTTCAAAAGAGATTTTTGCGAGTGTATTTGATTTGATTTTTGCGAGCTCAAGACTCGGATTTGCAAGAGCTTTAATTTTTGAAGAAAATTGACGTTGTGTTATCAATTTTCGAATTTAGTGGGAAAATGCGAAAAAGCGAAAAAAATTCGGAATTTTCGACCGACATGGAAACGATCCGTCGCGGATCGGGGGACTAGCCCTTCCCCCTAAAACAAAAAAGAGAAAAACCCGTATGTTTAAAACTGCGTCATGGAAACCGTGTCGGATTTCGTGAAAGGTGAAAACAAGGAAATGTGAGTGTGAGAAAAAAAAATTCATTGATAAGTCCGAAGAGGCGCGATCCCTGTGGGCTGTGGCGAGAGAATCTAGGTGCCAGGAAGAAACACAACTTGATAAGGACAAATCAAGGTGCGGATTTTGAGGACTAGCCTAAAGAGGCGCGAGGTCATTGGCGATAGAAGGATGCTTCCCCTTTTCTCGGAAAAAAAAGCGCTGATTGTTTTGTATAAATAGGGACGTTTGTGCTTCATTGTTTCATCATCCACTCCTCATGGCGTGTTTAGTGTGTGTCATTTTGCAAACCATCTCTTTGTTTGCATTTCATACTCAAAAGAGACACGTCATTACTAATAGCGTGTTTGTTCCGTTATATAAGCTTGACAAACTAAAACCTATGTGGACACCATTTCAACAAATATTTTCATAACCAACCCAAAACGACAAATATATTATTTTTGAGTATTATTTTAAAAAATCGTTCGTTTTGGTACTACCTAGCAAACCTGGCAAACGGGTGAATCGGGTCGGGTTTGGGTCGGGCCAATTCGGGTTTTGAGTGTTTTTCGGGTTTGCTTGTCGGGTCAAGCAGGCCGGGTTATTATGGGTCGAGTCATTTTTGGGTCAATGAATAAGAGAGACAAAATCACTTCAAGTCTTCTCGGTTCAATTAAACTTATGTTTTGTCAGATTATTTTCGGGTCGTGTGGTTTCGAATCGAGTCACTTTCGGTTAGGTTAGTTATGGGTCAAAGAGAGTTCGAGTCAGGTCAATTTGAGTTTTTTGTCACATCTGAATTATATAGTTTAGGTCAATTTCGGGTCTCGGGTCTGGGTTGCTAGAGATTGAAAATTGATGAGTGGAAGTGAGTGTGGAACTCATATGGTCAACGATGTTAAGATTATAGAGAAGGGAGGAATTCATAAATGATAACCGTATTATTGAATGATATAATTTGATGACAATACATAGACGATATATATAATAGATGACGATACTGTAAACCCTAGACGGTAGCCGCCCTAATGGGCCTAATATTGGACCTATTATCCTAATAAACGATACAAATCCGCCATTGTATTCTCCAAATCTTCCTGGATTGGGTCACCAAATTCAACCTCCGATATTTTCTCTTTTCAGTTCGCCTCAAGTCTTTAATGGCGATTACTGGTAATAGAGTAGATTCCTTCATACTCATGTTATTCGACAGTACGGAACGATTGAGTTTTCGATTCACCGGATTATTTTCAGTGTTTTCTTACTGTTTTTTCAATTTTGTTTCGATTTTTAATGCTAATTGCGGATTTGTTGTGTAACTGAGAGTAAAATTGATGAAATCTGTATCGAAATTGTGAATTTTGAGCACGATTAATAAGTTAACTTAGATGAACTTTGTAGATTGAGTAGATCGCCGAGTACTTAACGATGATAATTTTATATTAGGTAGAAGTTTTGAAAATGCGATATGCTGTTTGAGCGTGGTTGTTATCTCCTCTTTAAAGTTATACTAACATTTCTGTCATGCATTACTACTTACAATTGCAGATATTGGTGAACCAATCTTAGCTGAAGATAGCACACAATCTGAGATTTCGATACTTTATAAACTAAATCGTTGGCAATGGTGGATTTTGGTGGGGCTCAACGTTGTTTTCCTAGTTGCTGGACAAACTTCTGCTGTAATTTTAGGGAGGTTTTATTATGATCAAGGTGGATCTAGCACATTTATGTCCACATTTGTTCAGACAGCGGGTTTTCCTATCCTTTTCGTTCCGCTTTTGCTACTTCCACCATCCCCTGGCTCTTCAACCCCTTCAGACACATTATCTGGAAAGTACATTTGTTTAATCTACACTGCTCTAGGAGTACTTCTGGCTGTTGATAACTATTTGTACTCAATGGGGCTCTTGTATCTTTCAGCTTCTACATATTCTCTCATTTGTGCTACCCAATTGGTTTCCAATGCTATCTTTGCTTTCTTTATCAATTCACAGAAGTTTACCCCGTTGATTCTTGTTGCTGTGGTTGCTCTTTCAATTTCTGCTACTCTACTCGGGGTATACGAGGATTCTGATGCACCTGAAGGAGTAACTAAGTCACAGTACGTTGTAGGATTTATGTGCACTCTTGGGGCATCAGCTATATATTCGTTGTTGCTTTCACTAATGCAGCTTACTTTTGAGAAGGCACTCAAGAAAGAAACATTTGGTGTAGTCCTAGAGATGCAAATCTACACTTCGATAGTTGCTAGTGTAGCTTCTGTCATCGGGCTCATTTTGAGTGGACAGTTGAGTAGTTTGTCGGAAGAAATGGATAATTTCCATGCTGGGAAAGTTTCATATGTGATGACTCTGGTCTGGACAGGTGTATGCTGGCAGGTGGCCTCCGTTGGTGTAGTGGGGTTGATCTTTCTGGTGTCGTCTTTGTTTTCGAATGTCATCAGTACCGTGGCTTTGGCAGTTGCCCCTATCGCTTCTGTGATAGTTTTTCATGATAAGATGAATGATGTGAAGATAATTGCTATGTTACTGGCACTCTTCGGTTTTGCTTCTTACATATATCAGAATTACATTGATGAGTCGAGGACAACACAATCAAGGAGACAAATCGAAGCTACTTACAGTAGAGTTGATTCGTGTTAAACAGTTGTTCATTTAGTTGCTATACTGAAGTGAAGTAGGTTTCTCAGGTCCCCGAATGATAATTGCCCTGGTATGCTCCCAATTCAACCCACAGTCAATCACACTTCACAGTTGTTTCAAATTTTTGTCATTGAACTTACACTCCATTGTAAACGTAAAATGATCACAGCATTAGGTTAGCTCAGAGCTTTGAATCTTGCACTTTTACACCTCCCGCATGGTTGAAGTTATAGAATAGTTGAGTCATCAACCGTGTCGAATTTTACTAAGGTTATAAAAGTTTATCTTGTAGAAGTATTTATGGATTTACCCTATTTTTCACTGTTAGTTTCAGCAAGGGGCACTTATTTGTAGGCACTGCAACCCTTTTGCAGGAAGTTTGGGGTTTTTAAAGTGCATCAAGTCACAAATTCTCATATATAAGACGTTCTACACAAGCATTTGTTTGATGTAGGTAACACAACCCATTTTAGGGGGGAAAAACTGGAGGAAAAAAAAAAAAAAATTTTGGTAGTTAAATAAATACCCTTTTCATTGATATTCCCCTTTTCTTTAATTTTTTCTTTTCATTCCTCTGTTTTACACCATACTACCCAGAAACTAACAATTATAAATACAACCAAAGCTGTTTCTCCCTGAACACAAAATTAGAATATCAAGTGTATACAATAACAGAGAGAGGAAGATTAGAGTGTGTTGCCCTAAGTTGTTCAAGAAACTACATTTCCCTTTCTTTAACCCAAATCACACCCTAATTCCAAAGAAAAACAAGCATTAATGGCAGAACCAGATATTGCTGGTCCATCAAATGTTCCATCTTCAGAAATTGTTACTACTGATCATGAAGCAGAAGAGCCTAAGAAAGATAAACAAGCACTAATGGCGGAAACAGAAATCATCTTCAGAAAATGTTACTAATGATCCAGAAGCAGGAATGGTGGAAACAGAAGCAGAAGAGCTTAAGAAGGAATTACAGAGGCTTGTCATGGAAGTCATTGGAGGTAATCAAGAAGATAATGATGGTAATAAGGTTGATCATAGGGTTGGTAACATTCCTGTTGAATTCCGTTGTCCGATTTCCAAAGAAATGATGAGAGACCCTGTTGTTTTGTGTACTGGCCAGGTAAATTCATTCTTAATTGGGTTGATTTCTGGGTAGTTCTTGATTTTCCGTCTTTCTTGCAGTTTAATTCTCTGGGTATAATTGATATTTGTATTTAAATTGTATATAGTTCATGTTTTTTTAAGATATGAAATGTCAATATCTGTTTTTGTTAGCTTTCTTGTTTTGGCGGTATTGGCATATTTTTGAATTTTCCTGCGGAATTTTGTTGTGTTCTCTGAATTTCTGGGATTCTTTCTTTTTGTCAAATGTTGCTCTCATTGATTTTGTTGTAATCTTTAAACCATTCTAGTTATTAGCGATCATCAATATTTCAAAATTATATGATATGTTGCCTTTTTTTCAACGTTTTGGCTTAAGCATACGGAATTATGTGCTGTTGAACTTGAAAATGTTGTGTGACACTCAGAATGTCACAAAATGGTATAGATGACCCCTAATTGAGTAATTGATTGCTATTATCAGTTATACTGGAGAACAGGGGTTGGTATGATAGCAGTTAAAACAGTTGGAATGTTTGTTTCCACATGTCCAATTGCGAAAAACAAAAGCATTAGTTTGAAAGAAATCCAAAACCAAAATCTGGAAGTTTGTGCACTGTAGATTGAGGAACTTTGCCACATGTCCAATTGCTAAATCTGAAAGCATTAGTTAGAAAGAAATCCTTTTCTTGGAAATTGGAAATTTTGCATTACATGTTATGTTTCTTGAAATGTAAATATGTAATCATACTTGTGAAGTGTCAAGGGAAAGTGATGAATCACTGTGATTTCTTAACATGCTTAGGAGGCTATCGGATTAGATTCATAATCAATAAGTAGTAGAGCTTATGATTCTGTGATTATGGTTTTATGGTTAGGAGCATTATATGATGCCCTAAGTTAATTAACGAACGTCGATAACCAACACAATAACTTTAATTTTAATTTAAGATTTCTAGTTCTTCTTCTATTATCTATTGGATATAATGCTTCTTTCCCCTGTTATCATCATACATTTCTGCTCAAGGCATGGCAATCAATTTGGCAGTTAAATGATGAGGATATTAGCTTAGAGCATGAAAATATTGGCACTCTAGATTATGTGTGTGTTTTGTACTTCTGTATTTCTCAGTCTTAGATGTAATCGAACAGAACTGGTCTTAAAATCTTGTGATAACGAAAAGCTGTTTTAACTTTGGCAGACATATGACCGGCCATCCATCAACAAGTGGCTGAAAGATGTCTACCAAATGTGTCCTCAGGCCAGGGGTGTCATTTCTAACACTGTCCTCACTCCTAATCATCTAGTTTGGGAACGAATACAACAGTGGTGCAAAGCTAACAACGTCCAACTCCTACCTCCTATTAAGGACCTTGAGGGAGAAGTGGTGGTAACCAATTCAGATGAAGACCATTTAAATGGACTTCTTCAGAGACTCTCGACTCTTTCTGACCAAAAGCAAGCTGCAAAAGAGATCCGCGTATTGACCAAGTCAAACCATTCTATTCGTCCTTTTTTTAGGGAATCTGCTGATGATCCCACAATTGCTCAGCCCACTCTCACTCCTAAAAAATATCTATGACCATCCTGACCTTCAAGAGGACCTCGTAACAATTCTGTTGAACATCTGCTTACATGATGGAAATATAAAGATAGTCAGTGAGCACCCCCTTGTAATTCCATTACTAATTAAATCTTTGACGCGTGGGAACATTGATACACGGGCTAATGCTGCTGTTGCTTTGTCTGCACTGTCTTCCCTCGACTCAAACAAAAAACTGATTGGGGAAGCGGGTGCTTTAAAGCCTTTGATTGACCTACTAGTGGAATATCATGACCATCCGACAGCCATGAGTGATTCAGCTTTAGCAATCTTTCAACTATGTGGTTTGGCAGAGAACAAGAGAAGGCTGGTCAGTGGTGGGGTCGTTAGACTGATTTTACAGAAGATGCAGAATGGGGCTCATATCGACAGGCTCTTATCAGTTCTGGCTATGCTGGCAACACATCAGGATGCGATCAAGGAGCTTGTGGAGCTCCGGGCAGTCAAGTTCTTGCTTCAAATAATTAGGGAGAGCACGTGTGAGTCTACTACAGAGAATGGTATAGTTATAGTATTCTCAATGTGTGAGAAAAATCGTGCTGTGCTAAAGGAGGTTGGAGAAGAGGAGAAAGCGCATGGTACGATCTCAAAGCTGGCAGAACAAGGAAGTGAAACAACGAAAAGGAAAGCTAATAGTGTATGGGAGTGGCTTTCTGATGCTGACCGTATCCGTCCTTCGAGATTCTACAAAAGACTGTACATGAGGCTTCATCATTGATCTCATCTTATACTTCATCAATTCCTATTTCGAGGCTGGTGAAAGTGGAAGTTCTTGTCCCAGTTCTTTCCCTGATTGTTTAGCAATAATGCTACTAATTTTTGGTTTTAAGTTTGTCTAGCAATAATAACCCATAAATACTGTTACGGGAGAACTGGCTTATGTAAGAGTTTCGTACTCTTTGGCTTTCGTATTTTAATACAAACATTACCTTACAGAATTTCGTAAATGCGTCTTGTTTATGTTTTGTGCCTCGATTACTAGGAGTATTACATACATTTCTGTCAAACCATATAGGGATCAACTTCTTTCACGGCTTTGGTAGAGATCCCCCTCTTGAGGAGCTAGGGGGATCTGGTGGAGATCTGCAAGGTTGAGCGCCTAATCCAGCGTCGTATTTCCACCATTTCTATATTTCCACCATTTCTATATTTTGTTTTTGGGAATTCGCTACATTGATAAGCTCATCCATTTAATTCTTTATTTATATTTTTGTGGATCAGTTGAATTTAAATAAAATATTTTCTATGCTTCTAAAAGTTTGTGCAAATTGTCTTTATCATAGCATAATTTGTCCAAATTAAACATTCAACGGACTCATCTAATAAAGTTAATATCTAAATTTTGAAAAAGTTCGATCTTTTGCGATTTTTTGACGATAAAAGAATTGAATTACAAGGTACCCTCTCTACAATTCTCCAAATTCAAAATCATTTTTTCTTTTAAATTTTTGTGATTTTATAATGACACATAAATTACTTGAACAAAGATTTTTAAAAAATTAAGACCCCATTTTATAATTTTGACTAGGACCTCAAAATATTTAAGACGGTCATTCATCAAACATAAAATATTGCAATTTAAATTATACCTCCTAACTACGGCTCCATCTACATAGTATAAAAGCTAAGTTTTTTCTTGGTTTTTTTTGAGTTTTTACATGTGGATTCCTCCATATTTTCTTATTCTATTTAATTACCTTTTCTCCTCAACATACTTCCTATTCCTATCTCATATTTCTATTTTAATTAATTATGTTAAAACATAAGTTAAAATGTCACGCTTTACATAAAATATTACAATTTACAACATTCAGCGGGTCTAACATGTCAAATACATTTAATATAATTCTAATAAAATACGGTTGTATATTATCTAATACGTATTTATCAAATATTCAAATATCCAAATATGGACTATTTATATTGTCACGTTATTGAACATTTAGTCACGCTCAATTATATGTTCGTTCATATATCTAATAATAGCGTGTGCTATTACGTCCCGTGCATTTTTTACAGGGTATAAAACTAGTTTCCATGAAATTTGTGTGACAACAATATTCAACTTTTTGCCGACAATAAACCTTGATTATTCACGTTATAAAAATCTTCCAGTCCTTTTCACCGTCTCTCCAAATCTTCCTGGATTGAGTCGCCAAATTTATCCTCCGATATTTTCTCTCTCTTCAAATCGCCTCGCATCGTTAATGGCGATTACTGGTAATTATTCTCTATCCAGTAATTAAATTTAGATTATATTCAGTCATACTCATGTTATTCGGTAGTACGGAATGATTTTTGAGTTTTTGATTCATCGGATTATTTTCAGTGTTTTCTTACTGTTTTTTCAATTTTGTTTCGATTTTAAATGCTAATTGCGGATTTGTTATGTGCTGAGATTAAAATTGATGAAATTCGTATCGAAATTGTGGAAATTGTTGAATTTTGAGCACGATTAATAAGTTAAGTTAGATGAATTTTGTAGATTGAGTAGATCGCCGAGTACTTTACGACGATTAGTTTATAGCAGGTAGAAGTTTTGAAAATGCGATATGTAATCGGTATTGTAATACTTTAACTTCAAATTTGTTAGTAAACGTTGTTTATAAGTTAAGTTAGATGAACTTTGTAGATTGAGTAGATCGCCGAGTACTTTACGACGATTAGTTCATGATTCGGTTTTGTCGTCTCTTTAAAAGTTATACTAACATTTATGTCATGGATTACTACTTCCAATTGCAGATATTGGTGAACCAATCTTGGAGAAAGATAGCGCGGAATCTGAAATATAGATACTTTACAAACTAAATCGTTGGCAGTGGTGGCTTTTGATGGGTCTCAATGTTGTTTTCCTAGTTGCTGGACCAACTGCTGCTGTAATTTTAGGAAGATTTTATTATGATCAGGGTGGATCTACCACATTTATGTCCACCTTTGTTCAGACCGCGGGTTTTCCTATCCTTTTTGTTCCGCTTCTGCTACTTCCACCCTCCCCTGGTTCTCCAACCCCTTCAGACACTTTATCTGGAAAGTACGTATGCTTAATCTACACTGCTCTAGGAGTACTTCTCGCTGTCGATGGTTATGGGTAATTATTGGCCAAGAAAGCTAATTTCTTAGACTCTCCTAAAGATGGACACAAAGTTCTCACAAAGCATCCAAATTCATTGTAAACATACTATCAAGCATCTATATAAACTTTCATTCAACAAGACACTAAGCAAAAGATGGAAAAAGACATGAACTTTCATTCACACATTTCTACAAACACATTCTATGCATGTTAACAAAAGCCAAACAATTTACCCAATTACCAACATTAACAACCTATATTTAACCCTTAAGCCTTACTTAGGTTCCCCATAAACCCTAGAAGGGTACTACTCACACATACTTAAAAGACAAATGCAAACAATTGGAGAAAAGCAAGCAAACATGGTGATAAATATGAAATTAAATGAGACAACAACTAAATATGAAATGGAAATGTAAACAATTGAAGATTTAAACTAAAAGGAAGGAAATTGTACCAACAAAAGGAAAGATTGAATCTTTGATTGATAAATGGAATATGTTCTTCAATAAACTTCAATTACAAACCAAGTACCCAAATGTAAACTATTGAAACTACGTAGATCTAGGCTAAATAAGTAAGTAATTAAGGCTTAATTATGGAAAGATTAAAGTTTGGATTAAGGATGAGTGCATAAAGTTTAGAAAATAATTAGTAGTCTAAGATGAAGTACACAAATGAATTATGAAGGGGTATATATAGTCTCCCATAAAATTAGGTTATAAATGAAGGGTAAGTACTCAAATGCGTGCTGCTGCTCTGTGCCGGTCGACCTTCTGTCGGCAGCGAGGCCATTTCTATCTTGACTTCAAAATTGTTTCTAAGTAATGGATGGGTGCCTATGTCAGCTAGCCGGCTGCCGGCTTACCTATGAACGAGATACTGATTCATCCAGGGTCGGACCTATAGGATGTTTGGGTTGGCAAATGACAAGACCCAAGTAAAAAAGGGGCTCATTAGTATGAAATTAGAAGTGAGGTAATTATGCATTTATACACCTTACTAATCATAATTGTAACTGATTATACATGACAAATGATGAATTCAATTCGTAAACTAAGAAATTAAGAATCTAAAAGACAAAATCCTTCTCGATGGTGTTGGATAATCCATTGCAGTTTGATGACGAAGAAGATTAAATCAAACAAAAGTTTGGTTATAGAGTTTGTACAAAATCAATTTGGCCATTTATGCTTATCAGAACTAAACTATGCAGTAGAGTCCAGGAAAAAATTGTCTTTTATATGCATGATACTTGTGCAATTAACAATGGCGTCAATGCAAACATGCTTGCATTCCAATCATGTTAAACAACATTTTCTTCAGTCAAATTACGGACAAGATTCCACAATTCACAATTCATCCCCTACATTATCGTCTCAATACCAAACATCAAGATGTGAAATCCGAGATTTGCAGATTGTTGGTGGCTGTAAGTTTCTTTGATTAGTAATTAGGGTATAAGTCTTATGATTCCAATTGAAATTACTTTCTTATCCTTACTATTTTGGCGCAAAAATTAAATAGATAATTCATTTTGCATTTAAATTTAACAAAGATTTTTAAGAAATTAGGACCTCATTTTACAATTTTACCTATAATCTCAAAATATTTAAGACGGATCATTCATCAAACGTAAAATATTGCAATTTAAATTCGACCTCCTCCTAACTACGGCTCCATTTCCATGTCAACTCGTAACTTGTACAGGGGAGTTCTTTAGAAGGAATAGGCCGTCTCAAATGAAATTTTGTGTTACAACTTACTAGCTAGGTAGCACGGACACTTCTCCTAATCAGCCGTCCCGTGTCAGACACCGTGTCGGACACCGACACTCCTCGGACACACGTCGAAACGTGTCAGACACCTATAAAGCCGTGTCTAACTTTCTACATTTATTCGGGCACGTGTCCGACGTGTGTCCATGGTATTTCGGCCGTGTCCGACGCGTGTCCATGACATTTGGACATCATTTGGGGTGAATGATGTTCTTTATGCATGAAATGAGCTATCGAAAGATATTGATTAAAAGATTCGTTTGGATGGTAAATGAAAATGAGTTATAATAAAGGGCAAGTTTTAGCTTCACTTATTTAAATTTAATATCAAATACTTTTATAAAAATAAAATCGAACATTTATAATTATAAAATATATATTTTATTAAATTTAAATAACGTGTCCGTGTCCCTAAATTTCAGGATCTGGTCCCGGTCTTATTAAAATTAATCGTGTCCGTATCCTGTCCGTCCCCGCCTCGTGTCTGTCTGTTTTGGTGCTACCTAGCTTACTAGTACAACAATTTTCAACTTTTTGCCGACAATACACTTTTGTCATTCACGTTATAAAAATTTGCCACTCCTTTTCACTGTCTCTCCAAATCTTCCTGGATTGGGTCACCAAATTTATCCTCCGATATTTTCTCTCTCTTCAAATCGCCTCGCATCGTTAATGGCGATTACTGGTAATAATTCTCTATCCAGTAATTAAATTTAGATTAGATTCAGTCATACTCATGTTATTCGATTGTACGGAATGATTTTTGAGTTTTTGATTCATCGGATTATTTTCAGTGTTTTCTTTCTGTTTTTTCAATTTTAGTTTCAATTTTTAATGCTAATTGCGGATTTGTTGTGTGACTGAGATTAAAATTGATGAAATTCGTATCGAAATTGTGGAAATTGTTGAATTTTGAGCACGATTAATAAGTTAAGTTAGATGAACTTTGTAGATTGAGTAGATCGCCGAGTACTTTACGACGATAAGTTTATAACAGGTAGAAGTTTTGAAAATGCGATATGTAATCGGTATTGTAATACTTTAACTTCAAATTTGTTAGTAAACGTTGTTTATAAATTGCTGACAGAAGCTTGTATGCTGTTTGAGTGTGGTTTGGTTATGTTGTTGGCATCGATGAAACCAGTAGTGCTGCTGCAGGTCTTATTTGTTGGGAGAAGAAGAAGATATTCATGATTCGGTTTTGTCGTCTCTTTTAAAGTTATACTAACATTTATGTCATGGATTACTATTTCCAATTGCAGATATTGGTGAACCAATCTTGGAGAAAGATAGCGCGCAATCTGAAATATAGATACTTTACAAACTAAATCGTTGGCAGTGGTGGCTTTTGATGGGTCTCAATGTTGTTTTCCTAGTTGCTGGACCAACTGCTGCTGTAATTTTAGGAAGATTTTATTATGATCAGGGTGGATCTACCACATTTATGTCCACCTTTGTTCAGACCGCGGGTTTTTCTATCCTTTTTGTTCCGCTTCTGCTACTTCCACCCTCCCCTGGTTCTCCAACCCCTTCAGACACTTTATCTGGAAAGTACGTATGCTTAATCTACACTGCTCTAGGAGTACTTCTCGCTGTTGATAACTATTTGTACTCAATGGGGCTCTTGTATCTTTCAGCCTCTGCATATTCTCTCATTTGCGCTACCCAATTGGTTTCCAATGCTATCTTTGCTTTCTTTATCAATTCGCAGAAGTTCGCCCAGTTGATTCTTATTGTTACTTTACTTGGGGTATACAGGGATTCTGATGCACCTGAAGGAGTAACTTAGTCACAGTACGTCATCGGATTTGTGTGCGCTCTCGAGGCATCAGCTATATATTTGCTGTTGCTTTCACTAATGCAGCTTACGTTTGTAAAGGCACTCAAGAAAGAAACATTTGGTGTAGTCCTAGAGATGCAAATCTACACTTCAATAGTTGCTAGTGTAGCTTCTGTCGCCGGGCTCATTGTGAGTGGACAGTTGAGTAGTTTGTTGGAAGAAATGGATAATTTCCATGCTGGGAAAGTTTCATATGTGATGACTCTGGTCTGGACAGATGTATGCTGGCAGGTGGCCTCCGTTGGTGTCGTGGGGTTGATCTTTCTGGTGCCGTCTTTGTTTTCGAATGTCATCAGTACTGTGGCTTTGGCAGTTGCCCCTATCGCCTCTGTGATAGTTTTTCATGATAAGATGAATGATGTCAAAATAATTGCCATGTTACTGGCACTCTTTGGATTCGCCTGTTACATATATCAGAACTACATTGATGAGTCTAGCACAACACAATCAAGGAGACAAATCGAAGCTACTACACTAGAGTTGATTCGTGTTAAACAGTTGTTCAATTAGTTGCTATACTAAAGTGAAGTAGGTTTCTCAGGTTCCCGAATGGTCATTGCCCTGGTATGCTCCCGATTCAACCCACATTCATTCACACTTCACAGTTGTTTCAAATTTGTGTTAATGAACTTACACTCCATTGTAAAGTAAAATGATCACAGCATTTGTTAGCTCAGAAGTTGGAGTCCTAGACACTTTTGCTGGAAGTTTGGGGTTTTTAAAGTGCATCAAAACACAAAGTTAGTTACATATACAAATTCTCATATATAAGACGGGGTTCTACACAAGCATTTGTTTGCTGTAGGAAAAAAAAAAAAAAAAAAAAAAAAAGGAAATTTGGTGTCAAGAATTATACTCGTAATAAAATTCAGTTGCATTCATTTTTGTGACACATTCCAAAAAGGCAAAACTTGGTATGGTAGTTATAATTATATAAATATCCGGTTTTGTTATTAATAATCCAGTTTTCTTTATTTTTTCCTTTCATTCTCTGTTTAATTACCATACCACCCAAGAAACCTGAAATATAAATACAACCAAAGCCTTTTCACCCTGAACACAAAATTTGTATACCAAGTCTATACAATAACAGAGAGAGGAAGATTAAATTGTGTTACCCTAAGTTGTTCAAGAAACTACATTTCCCTTTCTTTAACCCAAATCACACCCTAATTCCTAAGAAAAACAAGCATTAATGGCAGAAACAGATATTGCTGGTCCATCAAATGTTCCATCTTCAGAAAATGTTACTACTGATCATGAAGCAGAAGAGCCTAAGAAAGATAAACAAGCACTAATGGCGGAAACAGAAATTGCTGGTCCATCAAATGCTCCATTTTCAGAAAATGTTACTAATGATCCAGAAGCAGGAATGGTGGAAACAGAAGCAGAAGAGCTTAAGAAGGAGTTACAGAGGCTTGTCATGGAAGTCATTGGAGGTAATCAAGAAGATAATGATGGTAATAAGGTTGATCATGGGGTTGGTAATATCAACAAGGCAATTAAGGCACTAACTGCACTCAAAGAGTTGTATTTGGGGGAGAAAAAGCGGCAACTTTCTTTGCTTTATGATCACTTGGACGTTCCTGTCGAATTCCGTTGTCCGATTTCCAAAGAAATGATGAGAGACCCTGTTGTTTTGTCTACTGGCCAGGTAAATTCATTCTTAATTGGGTTGATTTCTGGGCATTTCTTGATTTTCCAGTCTTTCTTGCACTTTAATTCTCTGGGTATAATTGATATTTGTATTTGAATTGTATATAGTTCATGTTTTTTTTAAGATATGAAATGTCAATGCCTGTTTTTGTTAGCTTTCTTGTTTTGGCGGTATTGGCATATTTTTGAAATTTCCTGCGTAGAGTTTTGTTGTGTTGTTGAACTGAAAAATTCTACTAGGCAGTGTTCCTCCCCGAATTTCTTGGATTCTTTCTTTTTGTCAAATGTTGCTCTCGTTGATTTCTTTAAACCATTCTAGTTATTAGCGATCATCAATATTTGAGAATTATATGATATTTCACCTTATTTTTCATTGTTTTGGCCTAAGCATTAGGGAATTATGTACTGTTGAACTTGCAAATGTTGCGGGACATTAGAAATGTCACAAAATGGTCCTGCATTGAGTAGTTAGTTGTTATTATCAGTTATACTGAAGAATGGGACTGGTGTGAACTAAGGGAATGATATCAGTTAAAAGAGTTGGAATGTTTGTTTCCACATGTCCAAATGCTCAAAACAAAAGCATTAAGTAGAAAAAATATGAAATTTTGTGCAATGTAGATTGAGGAACTTCTTTTCTTGGAAATTGGAAATTCTGCATCATATGTTATGTTTCTTGAAATGTAATCATGCTTGTTAAGAGTCGAGGGAAAGTGATGAATCACTGTGATTTGTTAACATGCTTAGGAAATTATCAGATTAGATTCATAATCAATAAGTAGTAAAGCTTATGATTCGTGACTATGGCTTTATGGTTAGCAGCGTTCTATGATCCCCTATGTTAATTAATGAATGTCGATAACCAACACAATAACTTAATCTTAACTTCCGATTTATAGTTCTGTTATTATCTATTGGATTTTGATATTGGCACTTCATATTGCTTCTTTCCCCTGTTATCATCATACATTTCTGCTTTAAGGCATGGCATTCAATTTGGCAGTAAAATGATTGGCACTCTAGATTGTGTGTTTTGTACTTCTGTATTTCTCAATCAAACAGAGTGTGGTCTTAAAATCTTGTGATAACGAAAGTGTTTTAACATTGGCAGACATATGACCGGCCATCCATTTACAAGTGGTTGAAAGATGTCCACCAAATGTGTCCTCAGACCAGGCAAGTCCTTTCTCGCGCTGTCCTCACTCCGAATCATCTAGTCTGGGACCTAATACAAGAGTGGTGCAAATCTAATGACATCCAACTCCCACCTCCTATTAAGGACCTTGAGGAAGAAGTGGTGGTAACCAATTCAGATGAAGACCATTTAAATGGACTTCTTCATAAACTCTCAACTCTTTCTGACCTAAAGGAAGCTGCAAAAGAGATCCGTTTATTGACCAAGTCAAAACATTCTATTCGCCCTTATTTTAGGGAATCTGCTGATGCCATCCCACAATTGCTCAGCCCACTCTCACTCCTAAAAAATATCTATGACCATCCTGATCTTCAAGAGGACCTCGTAACAGTTCTGTTTAACATCTCCTTAGATGATGGAAATATAAAGATAGTCAGTGAGCATCCCCTCGTAATTCCATTACTAATTGATTCTTTGACGTGTGGGAACATTGATACACGGGCTAATGCTGCTTTTGCTTTGTACCAACTGTCTTCCCTCGACTCGAACAAAAAACTGATTGGGGAAGCGGGTGCTTTAAAGCCTTTGATTAACCTAATAGTGGAAGATCATGACCATCCATCAGCCACGAGTGATTCAGTGTTAGCAATCTTTCAACTATGTGATTTGGCAGAGAACAAGAGAAGGCTGGTCAGTGGTGGGGCGGTTAGACTGATTTTACAGAAGATGCAGAATGGGGGTCACGTTGACAGGCTGTTAAAAATTCTGGCTTTGCTGGCAACACATCCGGATGCGATTAACGAGCTTGTGGAGCTCAGGGCAGTCAAGTTCTTGCTTGGAATCATTAGGGAGAGCACGCAGGATCGTACTAAAGAGAATGGTATAGCTATTGTATTATTAATGTGCAAGAAAAATCGTGCTGTGCTAGAGGAGGTTGGAGAAGAGGAGAGAGCACATGGTACGATCTCAAAGCTGGCGGAAGAGGGAAATGAAAGAGCGAAAAAGAAAGCTGATAGTGTATGGGACTGGCTTTTTGATGCTGCCCTTTCTTGAAGATTCTGCGAAAGACGGTACATGAGGCTTCATCATTGATCAATTGCTAATAGATCTCATCTTATACTTCCATCAATTCCTATTTCGAGGCTGGTAAGAGTGCAAGTTCTTGTCCCAGTTGTTCTTTCCCTTATTGTTTAGCAATAATGCTTACTAATTTTGGTTTAAATTGGTCTCAAATAACAAACGTTATAGCTTTGGTGAGTTACATATAGTCATAACTCATACAGTAGATTACTAGTAAATACGGTTACAGTTCTGGAAATACGGAGAACTCGCTTGTATAAGAGTTTCGTACTCTTTGGCTTTCGTATTCAATACTACCTTACAGAATTTCGTAAATGTGTCTTGTTTATGTTTTGTGCCTCGATTAATTGTGATAAATGTGTAATATACTACATACATTCTGTCATACCGTACCATATAGGGATAAACTTCTTTTCAAGTTGAAGGTTATGGATTGAAATAAGAAGTCGGAATTTGACGACTTCAACCTGACAACAAATATTTACTTGAACTATAGGATTTAGGAAGCATAACCTGATATGGCGAACCGTATCAGAGCTTGAGTTAGTTAATCCTGAATATTATACGGCTTTGATATAATTGCAACAAATTCTTATGCTCCGTATAAAACTGTATTTGGCAACTCTCTGGTAGGATCGTCTGGTCCGTCCAATAGTACAGGGCGGCCCAATTGAAGTAATTAGCGACGGGCTCAATTGAAGTAATTAACCTAATAAGAAAATAGAACAAAATAGAATGTTGAGAACTCTGCCCTTGCTCCCAGGAACTTAAAAGGTTATACGCCCTTGATCATCTACTCCCCTCCATTGCCACGATTCGAAGTACCCGTCTCACCACCTCTGCAACCAATCATAGCATCTTTTCGGCCCCAATGAATCAACCCAATAAAAAAAGAAGATTGTGGAAGAACATGGAGAATAGGAGGGAGTAACTTTCTTTGGCTTATTTTAATCAAAGATAAATAAATGATTGTGATTGAAGCCTTGACGGAGTAATTATTTTTCATGTTTTCATGTTAGTGGTAAAGCAACCAGAAATTGAGAATGATGATATGATTAGGAGAATAGAGACGACATATAGTTGACTAAGTTGAGTGCACTAATATAAAGGTCAAACATATGATGATAGGTCATAGCCTCATACTGATAGGAGTGTTTGTTACAAAAACAAGGTCGGGTGTAGCTACTAGCTAGGCTAGGTTGACTATTTTTCATGCCATAAACTAAGTTCAAGTGTTCAACCAACCACATTACACTAAACTTACTTACTCCTATTTTACAACCCAAAAATAATTCCATCTAAGGAGTAGAGAATCTTTCGACATTACTTCCATTTTTTCTTCTACTTTTACTTTTACTTTTACTGCTTCATTCATTCACCTTGATTTTTCTACTTAGACTGCACATGGAGGCACCAAACATCTTGAAAAAAATCCCATTCTTCTCTTCTGCACCAATTTTAAACAATTAACTCTTATTAGTCTTAGCCTATGATTCCCTTAGTTATAACCATTAATTAGAAAACAATTAGAGTTGACATTAAAATATTAAATTCTACTTGTACTTGTATTTACTTTCCAATTTGAAGCTAAAACAATTCAATATTGAATCAAATGGTATCGATTATAAGTCGTAAACTCGTAATCCTTGGATAAGGCAGGCGTTGACTGATCCACTATATGGATCTCGGAAATCAGAAAATTAACTTTTTTTTTTTTTTTGGTTATTTAAGAACTTTGATATAAAACTCAAAAATTGTAACGTATGTATTATAGTATACTTTTAAGAACTTTTGTAAGGCGTCAAAAAAGTGACTTTTAGGTATGCCGAATGTCACAATCAAAATTCCTTGAATACACCAACGTGTGCTTAGTGAAAGTTTAAAGATTAGGCATACAATATTTATAAAATGAATTTGATGATTGACATTAAAGAAGCGGAATTAGTTGTTAGTAATGGTAATAGTAATAGTAATTAAAAAGAGGAGAAAGACAAGAGTAAGTACTAAGTACCCTCTTGAGGAGCTCAGGAGGGATCTGGTAGAGGTCTTCATCAACAGCTTTGGGAGCTCTGCATGGTTGAGCGCCTAATCCGGCGTCGTATTGGTAATGTGATTGTGTTTGCTTCTTCTTCACGGCTGTTTTAGGGAGTTCCGTTACCCTCACGTCATACACTTTTCCTGCTTGTTTCCTATTTCCTTCCCTCACGTGCGTCCCTACTGACCTTTTCTCCCTTCCTTTCCCCTGTACATTTACAAATATGTCTAATATTAATCCGAAAACTATTCAGTCAGGAATGAAATACTCGTAAATTTTAAAATTGACACGGTTTCATTAAATACTCTTGTCAACAACGATTCTAATATTTTTGCGGGGATATATTAGAAAAACCGTTTACATAAAAAGTGAAATTTAAGACAAAAATCGACACAAATAAAAAGGTCAAAAGAAGCCAAGAATTAGGACATTCATCAACTAAATGCAAAACTACAAGTAAACAATAATGTTTATTTTGTCCTGATTTGGTGCTACTAAATTTCAATAACTAATCCAAATTAGTACTTTCTTAGCAAAACATTTGTTTTTTACAATAATTTTCAAAAGATGTCACAGACAAAACACAGTAAAATTTAAAAGGGGGACCCACAGACCAAAACTGAAGGGAAATAGGTGGAATGGGGTAAGGAGAATGCAAGGAGTTAAATGCAAATAACTTTGCAGAGATGGTATGACGTTGGGATTTTTTTGATTAATGTGTTTATTTGGGAGTTTCCTCGTGTCATTGTGGTTTGTGGAGCCTTGTTTATCAAATGCATTTTTTAATACTATCTGACTTTTGTACTACAACCCTGGACCCCTGTTTTTACTCACTTATTTTTTACAGGTCCCTTAAATTTTGTCCATTAATTGCCACTTTTTATGTTTTTTAATTTAATTGATTTACACGATTTTCGGTTTAGTAACTAATGTGTTACGGTTTAAACTTTTCGTTTCAAAGAATGAGATTTGATGTCACCAACTGATATCGAAACCCTCACATTTACTATATAGGGTACACTAAAATCATAGACCCTTTACAAAAATACGAGAGTAGGTGGACGATGATACCCTATCATTGTCCGGATGGCCATACTTAACGGGCACAAATAGTGTTATAACAGAAGCAAGAAAGAACAAATAAAGAACAATAAAAGACAAACGCACAGATTTACGTGGTTCACTAACGGTGTGTTAGCTACGTCCACAGGGCAGAAGGGAGAGAGTTTTATTGATATGTGAGGAGTTTTGATTCTGATTCGACGGTATGATAAGCAAGATAATCATAGGTAGAGGATTAGAGAGTTTATATAATACTCTCTAAACCTAATACTGAAATGACCTAATAAAGGCCCAAGACAGACTGGCCCAATAACGGATACGGATACGTTTAAGTTTCGGGGGCGTTGCCCACGAACCCCCATCGGGGACCACGTTGCGTCCCCGAACCCCTAAACCAGGGCGCTTCGCCCCTGACCCGAACTCGGATCAAGGCAATGAGACCCCCCCGCATAGTTATTCGAAGCGGCGGTTAACAGAATCAAGGCACAAACCCAACAAATAGTTTATATAATACTCCCTCTATATTATTTCAGTCATTTGTATACGTTTATTGAAGATATGTGAGTTGTATTTTTTTTAATTAAATGTTTAAAATTGACTAAAACGGAGGAAATAACAAAGTAATTCGAGACTAAATAAGTCCATGTAAGTAACATAGGTGATGGCAAATGAAGAAATGAGTCAAAGACAGCTCAATCAACCAAATAACCTTAATTAAATGATGGATTAATATAGGACTAGCTAGTAGTAGCCTTCATAGCCTTCATTAATTTCTTTCAATGTGTTCCTTAATTCCATTCACAGTTGACACAACATACCTTATTAACTTGGCACATTTGTCACATGAACCTCATAAATGCATACCTCTATCCTCAATTAATTCTCACTTTCCCTTTAAGAATTCCTCATTTTATTGCGTACTTCCTCCATTCAACTCCACTCTACCTATTTCCCTTTCGTACACTATTCACAATTGTGTGTTCAATTTCGATTTTCTCTCGATACGTAAGTGGAAATATATTCATGTGGGATCTTGTTTGATTCGTCTTTACGAGTATATTAAAAATATCTAACTTTTATATTTTTTGCAAATACGTAGCTAACGATATTTAACGCGTAAAACACGCGTTGGCAAACGTGAAAAAAGAAAGTGGTAGAGTGGAGTTGAATGGAGGAAGTATTTTACAAGCCTTGGCTACTTTTTAATTAAATTGCTAGGACTATGATGATTGATGAGTCAAATTTTAAACTTTTAAGGTAAAAAGACACATTAGAGATACAAAGTTATCAAAAAAAATAAAAATTATATAGTGTATGTAAAATGGTAAATTTTCAATCTCATAAATTTAAAATTTTTCAAGTAAAACAAGACAAAAATAAGTGACCTAAATCAGATCACGAATAAAGAGTCTACACCCATATTTGAATTACTTAGAGTATAATAAAACGATTTTGTTCAAGAATTTGTTGATCGAAATCATTATTCCTATCACTAACAACAGATAAAACACAAATTTTTGCTAAAGACGATCTTAACTTATGACCGCTAACACACTGATTAAAATAGAGCCATAGAGGTGCAAATGAAAAGTACTTATAAGAAATCTTGAATCAAGAAGGTTTAAGGCAAGACCTATATCACAAATAAAAATGAGCAAACAAAATAAATAACCGTGTGTCTTGCTTCAGACGGGCTTTTTTGGTCTGAAATAATAAGACGAAAAATATGATCACTATTGAAAAATGTGATC
This sequence comes from Silene latifolia, assembly GCF_048544455.1. Classification (NCBI taxonomy): domain Eukaryota; kingdom Viridiplantae; phylum Streptophyta; class Magnoliopsida; order Caryophyllales; family Caryophyllaceae; genus Silene; species Silene latifolia. The sequence goes on from NC_133530.1 coordinate 80,963,530, forward strand.
ACTATTGAAAAATCAGTTACCATAAGCTGTAATACTGCCTATACCATTCTGGTTATATTTAACTACAAAACAGTCACACTTGCTCGTCTGAAAAATAAGACGAAAAATATCCGTCTGAAATAAGAATTTGTGAATAAATAATTATTAGAAATAGCTTTAGTTCGTAGCCTGAATGCCTCTCTACAAAGACCAAAAAAACAAAATAGAAGACTGAAGAAATCTAATGGTGACTGACCAGTATCTAACTCAACTTTTCTTTTTTTCCAAATATTAGTGTAGGAAATTGACTTGTAGCTGCTTACACGAAACGGAATTCTACCTACTTTTATACAACCTGCTACTACTTCTTTTTGACTAAATTCTTCCTCACAAACTATATTTCAAACTAATATTATTAAATTAAATAATAAATATAAATTCCATTATTTATTTACCTATGATTAAAAAGCAAATAAATAATTCGGACGGATTAAGTAATAAATACTTACAACTAATATAGGAGTATTAAACTTTTGAAAAAAAAATTGGATGCCCTTCCTTGTGTCTAGTAAAGAATTTTATTATTAGGTGGGTAAATCTACAGGAAAAAATACAAAATTACTTTAAATGTTAAAATACTGAATGAAGGCAAAAGTAGAAAATGTGTACTAAAATTGTAGGCTTTGCTATTTTCCAAACTATTAATCCTAGTATCCTAGATAGGATTCTGTACAAGATTTATACGAGTTGTGTGTTGTCACTTATATTTGACTCTAACTAATTTCTGTGGCATCACTATTACAGAATTCATGATTATCATGCACGTTAACTAAACAATAATTCACACAAATAACAATTCATTTCAAATTTTTCTCTTTTATCCTAAATTAAAGGGAACCGATGAACCAGGTCATGAATATCACCACTCGTGCTTTTCTACAAAATTATTTCTGTATTTGAAAATAGACTACCTCTACTCAGGACAGACGCAAGAATTTTATGTAGGGGGCACAAAAACAAATTTTAATACATTATTTTCATTTTGACAAACAGTGTAAACGAGAGACGGTCTTCCAAGAGACTGATTGAACAACACAGCCATATTTCAGATATAGTAATGTTGTTGACCAACATAAATGGACATATGAAACAGCCAATTTGTAGTGGAAAGTAAATAGATTTAATTAATTTAATAATTAAAAAAAGGAGGAAAAAAAAGGGAAAGTGGACCCACCTGTTTAGAGCGAGGATGAGGAGGAGGATTGACATAATGAAGAGAGTATAAATCAGGAGAAGCAGGAATAGTAGTATTATTATAGTTGTTGTTGTTGTTGTTGTTGTGTTCACATTCTCCAGAAGAAGAACTGTAACGGATTAAACCAGCTTGTCTTGCACACTCAAAATACTGAGTTATTGGCATCTCATTCACGTAATCCCAGTTCCCGAATGCCGGTATTTGACTTCCTCTCATCTTCGTCCATTCCTAAACAAATACATAAAAACAAACTTTATATAAGACCATGCTATCAACAAACACAAATACTTATATGACACCGTTGTATTGATTCATACAACGGTCTCATATAAGTTAGTGTTGGGTAAGATCGTCTCATATATGTGAGACGATCTTACCCAAACCTTTTGAGAAAAAATTAAGTAGAAGGAAGGTTTGAAAAGAGAAATTGAGCTTACATCCATGTTGAGAGTCAGAGATGAGATTCTTGAGAAGAGTAAGGTATATGATGATGAGTAGAACAAAAAGAGTTTAGGAGGGAATTTATAAAGAGAGAATTAGAGTACAGATGAGAAAATGAAAGAAGAGGAGAGGGATTAGTGTGTACAGAGGATAAAGGGAGTATGTAGAGAGAGACAACTCAAGGAGAGATGTGAGAAAGGGACGAATGAGTAGTAAATACCCAGATGTATATATACAGTATAATATCAGACATTATTTATTATATCTACCTTTATTTATTTATTTATTTTCTCACTCAAATATCCCGCAATTTTTTTTTTTTTTTTTTTTTTTGTAAGGAGTCTACATAAATTATTGTATAAAACTGTTATATGGGGTAGATCTGGCAAACGAGCCCATCAGAGTCGAGTTCAAGTCGAGTTAATTTCGGATCGGGTTATTTTGGGTTTGTAAACTTTAGGTCGAGCATGACATTTCAGGTTCGGGTCAATTATTATCAAGTTATTTGTGGTAATAATCAATTTCCAACAATAAATATTCGATTCGGGTTATACTGGACCGAGTCAATTCACATTCGAGTCAAGTTCAAGTCTTGAATTTGGGTGTCAGGTTGGGTCAATTTTGCCAAGTCTAATATTATGTTGCAATCACTTGAAAAATGATCATTTAAATTAATAATAAAAAAAAACTTTCATTTTATGTTAATACTCTGTATAAAATAGTCACTCTCAATAATAAAGTGGTTAGTTTTTCTCTATTACATTATACATGTATACGACAATTGCACACAATAAGTCAATAACCGCTAAAAGGAGGATATGAGAGTTTTTGAAGTTAATAATGAGGTTAAAATTTAAGGTGAGGTTGTATGGACTATGGAGGAATGGAATTGGGTTGGATTATCTTGTGTACGGATTTGTTTATTGGTCGGTTTTTCTTTAAAGTTGTGTTTAAAAGTCAACTTATGGGGTTGAAAAACTCACATTCCCAACTTACAAGTCTTTTTCACGGTTGGATGGTTCATTAGATAATTGGCCATGCTTATTAAATTCTGTTTTTAAAAAGGACGGTCCACTTTGGTTAGGCAGCGCTATATGCGGATCTTTTTATTTTTATTTTTTTACTTCCAATTTTATTTTGCTTCGAATTTCAAAACTAGAATAGAAAACTACAATAGTTTAATTAATTAATGGGGTTTTCGGATTAGAGGGTGTCTACAAAATAACAAACGGTTAAATTTTCAACCTACTGAAAGTTTTTATTATGTTTGACCCATCAATTAACTATTTTTATTTGTTTGGTAGATGACATACTGAAACATTAGATTGAACTCCAATCTATTGTTTTTCAATATGTTGCTTCCTTTAGGATATCCACTTTAGTATATTCTAAATAATGAATCAATCAACCATTTGCACGTAGATATAAGTATACAAGAATCTGTTAACCTAAACTCGCTAATTACCGAACACTTTTGGGGGCGTTTGGTTAGAGAAAGGGAAAGGGAAAGGAAATTAGAAAGGGTAAGAGAGGGAAAGGTAAGGGATTACCTAGTACTTAACTAGTTGTTTGGTTACATCAAGAAAATGAAGTGTGGTGGTTTGTGGTTTGTTTTGGTGTACAGGTGGTGGTTTAGGTGGGGTAGTGGTGGTTTAGGTGGGGTAGTGGTGGTGGTTGTGGTGGTGGTGGTGATGTTGGCGGTGGTAGTGGGATGGTTGTGGTGGTGGTGATGGTGGCGTCATGGTGGTTACAGAAGTGGTGGTTTATGTTGGGTGGTTGTGGCGGAAGTTTTTGGTGGTGGTTTGGCGGTGGCGTCGTGGTGCTGGTAGTGGGGTGGCTGCGGTGGTTGTGATGGTGGTGGTGGCGTCATGGTGGTTTGTGGCGGTGGTGGTGTGGTGGTGGTTTATGTGGGGTGGTCGTGGTGGTGGTTTTGGTGGCGTCTTATTTGTGACGGGTGTGGTGGGAGTCGTATGTGTGGTGGTAGGTAAATAAGATGGTTGAAGGGTAACGAGGGTAATGAAATCTCATACCTTGGGGGGTGGGGGGTAAGGAATTAGATGGATTGAGAGGTAAGGAAGAGAATTGTATTCTTTTTGTTTGTGTCAAACAAACATCAACAAAGGCAATCAATAACTTTGTTTCCTTTTCCCTTTCTTATAGACCCTCAACCAAACGCCTCCTTACTAAATCTGATAATTGAAATATATTAGTCAAACCTGTCAATCCAATATGTCATTTATAACTTGATTAACAAATCTGCTTCTACTAATAATAATTTGCTCCGTACAAAACAACGCCTAAGTTTAGATTGGCTTATATAGGAAAACAGATAAGAGTTAATTTACTTTTTAACTCTAACTCTATTCATTTGTGTTTGTTTAAATTACTGGTATTACATGTTCAATTCCTTTAATAACCAGACTGGATTGGGCTAAGAATTAATAAGTTAAATGTAAACGAATTAGCTGCAATAGTTACTCATTTTTTGCCATTGATCGAATAACGGATATAATATTTATACCGAAATTTTTTCCTGGGTTCACACTTGTTTTGTAGAGTCTATTCTAACAAAAAAAAAGTAAAATGGTAATAACAAGTTTGATATCTCAAATCTTACACAGTAAGAAAGATTCTTAATTATCTAGCAAATACATGTAGTAATTATTTTTTGGGTATATTTGTAATTTCAACACTTTCAATGTTAATATGGCACAAATTATGCTTTATTGATTTAATGAAATTTCACATGCATATTTAAGTATGTTTCTATTTTTAACTCTAATATTTTAATTAAACCTATAAAAATGATGAATCAAAAGAATTAACTACTCCATATTTTATTACTGTACAGAAAAAACGATGTTCAAAGAAATTTACAAAATCGAAATGATCATAACAGATCTAATATTTCAAATCGTTTTTTTTTATGACGAGGAGGTTGAGTCCCCCCCGGGCCCATGCATTCCCGCACCACCACATGGACCATGTAAGCCACCCCCTTCGGGGGCTGCAGTGGCCAAGTGATCATCGCCCCAGCTGATAGTCGAACCCGGTACCTCTCAACTCCTGCTAATATTTCAAATCTTAATGAGGTGTCGTTTGATGATAATTCTTGTACAAAACCCTTTAACATACCAAACGTAAAAAAAAATGATAAAATAGAGAAAGTAGACCCTGTATTTTTGGAGTTAATTCTAACTCATTTCAGTTCAGTTCAACTCTATGAAGTCATGTTCTGTTCAGTTCAGCTTTATTCAGTTAAGTTCAGCTTATTTCTTAACAAATGAACTCTTAATTCAGTTAAGCTCCATTAAACTCAGTTTAGTTCCGTTCAAATCTTTTCAGCCGAAATGAACAGGATCTTACTAGTTAACTACTTTTCTTTTTTTACCCCTTAGGGAGTAACTACTCCGTAGTTCATTATTAATGGGTAACAAAAATGATGTTGAAAAGGTTAGAAAATAAAAAAAAAAAAAAGCAGAAAATTCTCATTTACGACGGCCAATATCCATCACAGGCTTGTAACGGATCAAATAAAATTCACATGAATAAAGATAAAGATAAGTCATTTGTGACGTGTTAAGCACTTTAAATTTTGTTTTATCATATTAGTGATACTTATCCGTCTATGGTTTCACAAGCGTACAGAGATGGGAGTACCGAGTAATAGAGGAAACGGTCCCGTGTGAAATTGGCACTCAATAATGATCTAAAATCATGTTTGTTATGTTAATAAAAAAAAAGGATGGGATGGGGTAAAAAAGGAATGGACACAAGAAAGGAAGTTTGTACTATTAGCATGATTCATTCACGATATCGATTAGACATGCATTGACAAGTTAGGCATGGCCTCACCTGTTCACCTATTCAAGTCCTACTCCTACTCTTACTCTTACTCTCACTTTTTCAAGTCCATATCTATACAGTAGTCTAAACTGCTTCTATATTTCTTGATAACTGAGAATTCTATGCACTTAATCGTGTCATTTCTGCTAAAAGTCGTCTACCTTTATGGTTTCCACAACTTAGACTAGTACTCCCTCCATTCAACTCCACAAGGCCATTATCTATTTTGCACACTATTCACAAGCGGACATTCAACTTCAATTTTCTCTCGATACATAAGTGAAAATATATTCATGCGAGATCTTATTTGATTCGTCTTTAAGAGTACATTAAAAATATCTAACTTTTATAATTTTTGCAAATACGTAACTAAAGATATTTGTCGAGTAAAAGCCGCGTTGGCTAACGTGATAAAGCATAATGGCCTTGTGGAGTTGAATGGAGGGAGTATACAAATTTATCCAAAGCTTTGAATGGTTTGGCTGCTTCTGTACCAAGCCAGCACCATTTAACACTTTTTTTTATAAAAAAAAAAGAAAAGAAAAGGAAACTAGGATGCTTAAAAATCAACTTATAACATTCTCGCGAATGAGAAAAGTAAACAAAATTCGAAAAAAATTCATTTATCACGGAGTAACCATAAACTAGGATGATTAAAAAACAAGGTTAAAGAAAATAATTTAGAAAAAACTTATTTGCTTATACTCTATAAAACAACACTGTTTTCTTATTTTATTTATTAACATACACAAATTCTTGTTTCAGACTATTTTTGTCTTTTCAAAAAGATGAGATTTTGTGATCATTTTGTTGGGAAATTAGCACCAATCTCCCACGCGCAATAGAAGCAACCAACCGACAAGTAAACCGTAAAAGTAAATAAATGTAAGCAATATTAAGATGAGACGATATTTAGGGTTAAACCCAGGGCAAAACCTTCCAAACCGGAAGTAAAACCCACTAGCCAAATCGACTAGAATCCACTATAATAATATAGTACCAGTACAACGTAACCGTCCCGAATTAATACCAATCCGAAACCCACAATAATATAAGGTAACGATCTCTAGCCCTCCAGTAATATTAGTCAATGCCACTAATATAACCCCTAGAGTAACCTCCTAAATTATTGTATAAAAACACCCGTTGTACTGCCTCTCACCCTCAAACCCGACTTGCTATTTTCTACCAAGCTAAGTCACCTTGTTTGATATATGTTGTGAGATATCTTTTCCAAAGGATTTGGCATCCTTTATATAGCTACGTAAATTGAATTTTAAAATCATAAATTATTCTACGTTAACAAAACAAATGAATTAAATAATTCATTCGTTTTCACCAAAAGTTCAAGCCACTTTCACGTAATGTTAAATAATGAATTAACATACATTTAACATCACCAAATGTTACATGTGCAATGTAACACTTTCCCATTAAAGCTTGTGTTGGATGTTTTAACCCAACAAATTTCAAGGTCAAATGTAACCATAACAGTCTAGGTAGTGCTGTGGTAACTTGTTATTCAAAAGTGATCATATTTGACTGTAAAATAATCTTAAAATCTCATCTTTTTAAAAAAGACCAAATAGTCGATCTTAAGAAAGATCAACTCATTAACATAAGAGGTTAAGAGCTCTTTCACACAAAGCCATATTTTAATTTCAAATACTGTAATAAAGAGCTCTAACAAAGTGATTTTTAGTTATTTTAGCAAAACAATGCAAAAGTGAATTGAATGAAAAAGAAATTGTGTACGTAAGCTTTTAGTATATGGTGAAAGTGAGTAAACTTTACGCCCAAAATCGTGCATGAGAAGACCTGATATGGCTGATTGAGATTCAGCTAGTAATAAAGGATTCCTTGAGTTTGGACGTATTCGTAATATGCATTAAATTGCATGCATTTTATTTTTCCTACAGAAGTCACTATGAAAAGAATTGCAACAGCTAGCAGCATATTATTCCATTTCTTAGTTGGGTTAAAAAACAAGGCTGATCCAAAACGCTAAATTTCAACGAAAACGGTAGAGTTACACCAGGTGTATGAAGGCTCTCATACACCACCAATAATAACGCGTCATTTGTCCAACTCAAAGAATCTGATTTAATCTAATTAATCCCTTGATTCCTTCACTAATTACCCTCCCTAATTAATGTCCTTGGTTTTGCCATATATTTTATTAATTAAAAAAAACTTCTCTCCTAATTTATATTTAACTGTTATTTATTATTAATATTTTTGTGTATTTCAATATTTATGTATGCATTTGTATACTGTATATTTATACTGAGGCGGATACATTAATTAATACGTTATATTTGTACGTTTTGCATATACGATATTAATACGTTATATTTATACAATATATTTTTTTATAATTATTTTCGCTGATTATTTTTTATATGTATTTTTCGTTTTAATTTATTATTGAATATATTTGCGTTCTGTATTTCAAGGTTTTATTTTTTTATTATTATTATTGATAAATTGTTTTTGCATTTTATAAGGCACTGTTTTTACGTTAAATTATTTTTGTTTAATTTCAAAATATTAAGTATGAAATTAGTGAGTTAAATAAAAAAAATAAAAAAAAATTTAAAAATTTATTTTTTAATTTTCTTTAAAAAAAACTATTGGACATAATTATTTAATAAAAAATTCTTAAAAAATGTTAATAATAAAAATTTGTTTGACATAATTATTTATGGTACAACTATTTTTATTTAAATACTTTTTTTTTACAAAAAGTACACAGAAAAAAACTTGTTAATAAAAAACATACCGCAACAAAGTTCGAACATTGGACGTCTGGTTAGAAAATTATGTATCTTACCAACTGTGCTACACGAATTGTTTGCTGATAATCTATAAGTTGTTATTTTTATTTTGTAATGATTAAGAAGATGAAAGGTCGTTAGGGTTTTCCCCACCTAACTTGCATTTGGCGGTAAACCATGCATTGATTGTTTTTTTTTTTTTTTGGAGGGAAATATTGTATTATAAATATAGTCATTCCCTCCAATTTTTAATTAATCCAAAGTTCATCTTCCCTACTAAATTAATTTAACTATCCTAAAGTGAAATAAGAAAAATGTCGGAAGAGAGGAAAGCCCATGCAAGAGACATTGTTTGCACGAGGTTGAAATAATCAAGCAAGTTGGTCTTACAAATGTCCAAAATGCTTTAACGAGAGCTAGTCCGGGTTACCATGGAAATACTTTCCTTGTCGATTTATTTGAGGAGGAATTTAATATGCTTAATTGGGGTAAATTTGAACTCGACAAAATGTATTGGAAGAAAATTGACGATGGGATAGAGATGTTAGCTACCCCTAAAGTTGATTCCTCCATTGTTAGGGTGGAGGAGGTAGAGGAGGACGAAGTAGTGGAGGTGATTGAGGTTATAGCAACCCCTACTAAGCCGAAGAACTCCGGTAAAGCTATGGGGAACTCGCCATGCACAAAAACCCCTGATATCCTCCCTTCAAAGATGTCCAAGAAGAGGTTCGGGAGGACTCGTCCAAGAAGGCTCAATTCTAAGAAACTTAGATTTGATTCTTGTGTTGGTTGTAGTCATTAGGTTTAGTTTTTAAATTCTGTTTGTTTTTTTTCCCTTTGTACGTCGTTTTTAATATTAATGAAAGTAATTTTCTTTTTATATTACCTTTCTTTTAATTTAATTGTCCTTATAAATTAAAATTAAAAAATATAAACCAAAAAGGGCGACTGTTATCATACTCGATAAAATGGAATTAAAAAAAAATAGTGTAACTCTTACTATTCTCCATAAAATTGAATTATTAACGTTTGTCTTCCCTATGCATCTTAATTTATTTTACTGATTTTAAAAGGCAAGTAGATTAAAATTATTAATGACCAATTATATTATTAAAAATAATAGTAAATAATATATATCTTAATTTATTTACATGTTTTTAAATAATTGAAAGTAAATATTTTATGTAATTCGTAGACTAAAGTAACATATTAATGCCGAAACATATTTTTAAATGTTAGTTTTATTAAGTTAAAATATTAAAATATAAATTTTATTATTGAAAACATAATATAAATATACGATTACATTAATAAAGTAACATATTAATATAATAAATGAATATAAAAAACAAGTTTTAAAATATTAAAATATTAAAACAATCGTTAAATTGATATTAAAATATAAGTTTTTATTTGTTATGAAATAAAAAACAACAGTTAAATTGATATTAAAATATAAATTTTTATTTTTGTTGTGTTTAAAAAACAACAGTTAAAAAATGAATGGTTTTACTGTTACTTAATTTATTTTGTTTATTAAGTGAAAATATTAAAATAGAAATATAATACAAATGTTCTACATAGCTTGTCGCGTTGATGATCATCCAAATTTTAGTCCATCATGGTTTGGTTAAAATAAAATTTTAGGGTTTATTTGGGGTTTAGGGTTTATTTGGGGTTTAGGGTTTCTAGGTTTTTTAGGAGTTTTGGGTGTATAGGGTTTATTTGTGGTTTTAGGGTTTTTAGCCATATGTACGATCGTATGTGTAATACGTAAGGTTAAGACGTAAATTTAAGACCTAAGGTTAAGACTTAACGTTTGATCAATATGAGTTTATATATGATTAGAACGGGATAATTGATTAAGATACCTATGTCTTATGGTTTAAGATGTTATCGATCGTGCATTGCTATTGAGTAATCATAGCAATATATGATCAATACGAGTTTAGATACCAATGTATTATGGTCCTATGTATTATGGTTGAAGATATTATCGATCGAACGTTGCTATTGACTAATCATAGCAATATACAATCAATACGAGTTTAGATACCTATGTCTTGTGGTTTAAGATGTTATACATCGTACATTGCTATTGACTAATTATATCAATGTACGATCAATACGGGTTTAGATGCCTATGTTTAAAATGTTATAGATCGTACGTTGCTATTGACTAATCATAGCAATGTACGATCAATACGGGTGTAGATACCTATGTCTCGGGACGTAAGACCTAAGTTAAGTTGTTATCAATCGTATGTTGCTATAATTAGTTAATTATTCCGATCAACAGTGTAGGACTAATTTTAACAAGTTTCTAAGACTTAAGATGAGATCGTACGTTGCTATCGACTAATCGTTGCAACGTATGATCAATAGGATTGTACGAATATTTTGGCGGGAAAAGGACAATCTAGTGTTAAAACAACTTAAAAAGTGATGGTACTTAATAGTTAATCGTGACCGTTCAGTTGTCATTAAAATATTTGATGATATTCCACATTAAATCGTGGCCGTTGATCCTATAAGTGACCAATCACAAATAAAGCCACGGATTGGTAAATATTACAACCTTTATAAGCATTTTTTTTTGTTATCATATCAACTAAAACATAATCAAAGTCTCTCTCTAACTTCTCTCAATAGTACTTATTTTCATCTCTTTCTCTATTTGTTCAACTTCTCTCTCTCTTCTCTCAATAATACCTTTAATATTCTTAATTCTAATTTAATCCTTATTTTTGTATTCGTCAAGATGGAAAACGCGGCCGTTGATGTTGTTAATAGATCAATCAGAGGTAAACAAGCTTTGGTGGATGAGCTCCGTGTGACGGAGTTGGAGCATGTTTCGAGGATGAAATCCCTTATGGAACGCCGCAACCGTTGGCATGAAAGAGGTATCAAAGATTTCGACAAATCACTCGAGTCCCTCATACAATCCTTCTTAAGTGACTATCAGAGGACATACGATTTCAGGAAGGACTTGGAGAGGGAGATCGGGGCCTTAGAGGCTATTTTGCCTTCTTTATCTTAGAAATTAGTTTTATTTTTTTTCCTTAATATTGTAACCTTTAATTTAGTTTTAGTTTTAGTTTTTATTAATTTAGTTTTCCTTAATATTGTAATCTTTATAATATCTATAAAATATAATTAAAAAGCTACCCTAAAATGACTAATAAACGCCACGTAGACAAAGCCACGTAGGATCCAAAAATGCCACGTAAATGTAAGCATCAAAACTCATTGCCACGTAATTGTCTTATTTTATAGATTTAATTCAGTTTTCTATAAATTAATTTAATTTATGTAACCCTTACAAATTTACATTAGAATTTCATAATTTATAATTAATATTGACATTTTAATTGAATTTTTTTAATCAAAACATGTTAATAAATGTCATAATTTATAACTAAAATTGATATTTTAGTTAAAATTTTGGTAATAAAACATGTTAATAAATTAAAACTTTTCATATTACTTAACATGCACCCACCATTTTTATTAACACTTTTTCCAATTTATTTCATTTTTTTAATTAAACATTATAATAAATTGATTAAAACTCTTCATAATACTTAACACCCACCAAATTAATTAGATAAATTAATTAAAATTTCTTCCTATCTAATTAATTTTTGTAATATAATATGTTAATAAATTGATTAGATTTCTTTATACTACTTAATACCCATAATTTTCATTAACATTTTTCCCTATTTAATTCACCTCTTGAGTTGCTCAGCAATCAATTATGTATCTTAATAATACCATAAAATAAATTAAAAATAAAATTAAAATATGGAAGTCTATGGTTGTGTGATGGCTATAAAATCTATAATACCTATGATAGTTTCTATTCACAATATTTATTTAAAATCTATTGCTCATTTGCCCATGAGTTTCTAAGTTGTGGATTATATTTTATGGTTTATTTTACTTATTTGATTATAGATAGTATTTTGAGTATTATTATTGAGTATTGTTGTTTTTATGTCCAATAAAGTATATTTAAATTTGCTATGTTATTGGTTTTATAAATCCTCTGATTTATATTTAACTTCATGTTTTCCATTTGGTTTATTTTCAATGATTTACATGTGACAAGGTTGATTCGTTTGTGAAGTTTTTGCATGTTGATGTTTTACCTTTTGGTCAATATATTTTTATATGAATTTTAAAGCATCGTGAAATGTATGTGAATGCAGATAAGACAAAGCATCACGTGGGTAATTTGAAGAGGGAAGAAATACAAAAGGCACGAAATTGAGGTAAAATCTATCTATACAATATAATTAAAAGGCTACTTAAAACATTTAATTTTAATTCACATGGCATTTTTATAGAGGTTAATACTAATTCATCTATATTAACTACTTAATTATTTATTTTTATACAATAATATAAAAAGGCAAAACTATGTATTAAAAAGTTAATTATCTCCAAAATTGTCATATGCTTATAAGTACCAAAAAAATTTAAAAAAATAGTAGTTGCAATCATTAAAAAACTAATATAAACTCTTTATTTTCCTATCATAAACTTGGTTATTAATCTATCTATTTATTTAACCTTAATTCAATAAGATAATTAAAAAGCAAGCGATACTATCTACCATTATTATTCTGGATGTCATATTTTAATTTCGGAAGATAATTTCTAAACCATTCTCATGCAAAGTAGATTGTGTAAACAAATAATAATAATAACAATAATAGTAATAAAGCAAACCTTTCACATTCCATTTCTCCTTACACCATAGTTATGATTAGACTTCATAATACTGAGAAATCTATAACTCTATAATCTAAATAAAAAATCTATAATCTATAAATCTAATTAAAAGGCAAGCCAAACTATCTACCATAATCTATATGCCATATTTAATTACATACGATAATATCTTAAACCACTCTTGTATAAAGTAGATTTTGTAAAAAAAAAAATTATAATTATTAGTAATCAAGCAAACCTTATACATTCCATTTCTCCTTACTCCTTATTTATGTTTATATTAAATTTCATAATAATGAAAAAAATGATGCTCAAAACTCAAAAGTCATGAACCTTGATTCATATTTATATTTATATTAAATTTGATAATAATGAAAAAATGATGCTCAAAGTCATAAACGCATCTTCAATTGTTTATATATTTTTGTTAGAAGGCAAAATTTATAAACCAAAATTTTTCTCATCCTTATTGTTCGTAGAACTAAATGTGTCACTAATCTTCCTATGATTCTATTCCAATTAAGGTAAATGTATTAAGGTTTTAGATTATTAACTAATTTATTTCTTTTTTAATGCAAGTTCCATTGGTATGAAGTTTTGATCACATTTTTCAACTTCATCGCATGTATTTGTTTTGTTCTCATTTAGGGTCTACCAAGATTTATGGTGTTGACCTATTCAAAGGTTAACATACTTACATCTCTAAGATTTCCTTCCTATTCCCTCTTTCTTTCTCTATTTAAGAGAAAGTTTAAGTTAATAATGATAATATTGTATAAAACAAATTCCACTACTTTGTTGGTTAATTCGCACTAATTACTGAATTACTTTTTCATAGGGATGATTTATTGGAGAAAGAAGACTATATGAAGATGTAAAATATTAGGATTGCTTAAAGAACTATATATTAAAAACTAAGTGTAAGATTGACGACATCAACGTGAATGAGTAATAGTTTTTAAGATTTTTTATTTTGGTATTTGTTGATTTTTTTCATCATTTTACCTTTGAAAAAATAACACTCTTTAATTTATCGACTTTGGTCTTTATCTTAACATGTCAATGCCCGTATTTTTAGTACACGATCTATCATGAATTATTCATGAGGTAATCTTACTATGTGATTTGATATTTTGTAAAGTCTCAACAATTACTAGAAACACTAAAAACATCACACTAAAAACAAAATATCCCGTGAAATTCACGGGCCACAAAACTAGTTGTAATTATAATCTTAGAAAATTTTGTCTTTTAGTATTCCGATGTGTTTCTTTAATTTTCATTGCATTTATTAATGAACCACCACATTTTATTAATTTAATTTTATTTAGTTTAATTTAATTTAATTTATTCATGTTATGGTTCACCAAAGGTCACCATCCTTGTTATAAATACGACCGGGGAGTTAAAAGAAGAATCACCTTTCTCCCTAACCTTTTCTTACTCATTCACTTTATCTCTCTTTATTTTCTCTCTAAAAACTCAGATTTTTTGAAATGGCGAAAAAATTGCAGGCCTTAACGATCTTATGATTGGATCTATGAGTTTTTGGAAGAACAAGTTTCTGTCTCCGTGAAAGAGAGTTGAGGGCGATGAAGATGGTGGTCGGGCGATTAAAATTACAACGATTGTTATGCAAATGGCATAAAGGAAATGGAGAAGGAAGCGGATGGTTTCATCAAATCCGTGTTGGGTACTTATGAAAAATGTTGCAAACTTAGGGAAGAATTTGAAGATGATATTAAGATTTTACGATCCTTACTTAATAAGGATTAGGCTTAATATTGTACTTTTTTTAAGTTTATCTTAATAATAATAAGGGATAATTGATAATCACTACCAACTTTAACAGTCTTTTTCATAATCACTACCAAGATAAAAAAAGTTTCATAATCACTACCTTAAAGTCTTCTCCGACTTAAAATCAATACCAGTTTGCATTTTCCGTCTAATTTTACAAAAAAGTGACCAGTTTACCCCTGCTTCTAACTAACTCTTCATCTCCTCCACTCTTCAACTCCTCCACTCTTCAACTCCCTTTTTCATTTATACGACAAATCCATCTTCTCCTCATATCTCTTACTAAACCCAAAAAATTTCCCCCTTTTCTGCAATTATTGATTCAATCTTTCTGGTTTCTCGTGTTCTTCAATAAATCCGTGTTTGTTATTGAGCTCTTCGTCTATCCCAGGTAAAATTTCAAATCTCCTATTGTAATTATTGTTCTTTAGGTGATGTTATTGCAATTTTATTTCGATTTCTTGTTTTTCTGTTACTAATCATCTACTGTAATAATTGCATGTTTGTTTTTGAATTAGTTGTTGGTTTTGATGTTGAAATTCTTAGTTTAATTCAAATTTTGTGTTTGTTTTTAAATCGATTGTTGATTTGGATGTTCGATTCTATTTTAATACCCATTTCATGTTTGTATTTTACCCAGTTGTTGCTTTTGATGCTGATTTCTTATTTTAATCACACTTTAATCAATTGTTTTATGTAGAATGGAGGACGTGACACCTTTTAGAATGAACATTAGGCTCCATTTTGGGGGTGATTTTAAATATGCGAATCGCAAAACTCAGTATGTTAATGGTGAGACTAATGTTATACCTGAGGTTTATTCAAATCAAATGAGTTATAGGTTTTTGTATGACATAGCCAGAAAGGTAGTTGGCAAAAACTATGTTCCTATAATATATTATAGGCAGTTTGGGAAGAATCTTACAAATGGAAGGGTAGTAATTGCTAGGGATGAGGATATGGTTGAGGTAATAAAGTCAAGGGATAAATTGAATAGGCTAGATTTGTATGTGAAGACCTTCCCTGACTTTATTCCAAATGTGGTCCCAAATAATCCTTCTTTAAAGGCACAAAATGCACCCAGTTCACATGCTTCCCCTTTACCCAAAAATCTACCCCCAGATTCCAAAAGTAATCTACCCCCAGATTCCAAAACTGAAGTAAAGATAAAGTCTTATCCATCTATAGCTACAAGAAGAAGTAGTCGAAATCACCCTAATAATAGCAACATCATAACCATTATTACTCCTCCTATATCTCCTAAATCTCCTGCTCCTAAAACTAACACTGCCACACCTATAAGAAAAAGTCCAAGAAATCATCTCCCCAGTCCTCATATTGTCATTGATAAGGTAGTTAAGACTAAGGGGAAACTCCAACCAAGGAGAAGGGCAAACAAGGGGAATAGTGAGGAAGAAGGGCTAGCTAAGGGTAAGTCAGTTGAAGTAGAGAAGATTCAGGGAGTTCAAAAGGGAAAGGGGAAGAAGAAGTCAATAGATAAGGAGAATACTGAAGTGGTTAGCAAGGGAAAGGAGAATATTCAGTTTGTTGACAAGGGCAAGGAGAGAAGTCGGGTTGTTGAGAAGGGTAAGGAAAGAGGAAGTCGGTTTGCCATAGTAAACCAACTTGATAAGCTTCAGTGGGAGCATGATTTTGAGGTAAATGATGTGGACTCAAAGATGACCATTTTGATGTCGATTTCAATTTGGGGAAGAAGATTTAAGGGCAACCGATATATTTCTATCAGCTGAAGAGGGGTCATTAATTAAGAAAGTTGACAAGTCCCTGTCACTTTTTAGGGT
The DNA here is from genome assembly GCF_048544455.1 of Silene latifolia. Lineage (NCBI taxonomy): Eukaryota > Viridiplantae > Streptophyta > Magnoliopsida > Caryophyllales > Caryophyllaceae > Silene > Silene latifolia. The sequence continues at coordinate 80,980,170 of NC_133530.1, forward strand.
AGTTAGAGGTTTTGAGGATGTGGATCCAGTAGTTGGAAATGAAAAGTATGTTGATGATGATGATGATTTGAGGAGTTTGGATGGATCTGATGATGAAGGGAGGGTATTATGGCCAATGTTTAACCCTGAGGTTGACTTCAAGAAACCAGTTTCTTTAGAAGCAGGCTTAAATTTCCCTAACAAGCACTCATTGAAGAAGGCTCTCCAACATCATGCCATTGAAAATAGGTATGAATTTTATTATGAGCACAATGGCAACAAAAGGTTAACAACATACTGTAGACACAAGTGTTTGTGTAAGTGGAACAAAAAAAGGACCAATTTTGGTAAGTGTATTTGTAAGTCTACTAGAAAGTGCACCTACACTATTTATGCAATTCCAATGGGGAATGATGGGGTCTGGCAGCTTAGAACTGTTGACTTGAGTCATAGATGTGTATTCAAGGGGGTTAATAACAAGGTTAGTTCAGAATATTTGGCTGAAAGGTACCTGGAAGATTGGAGGTTGGACCCAAACATGAAAATCCATAAATAGCAAAAACAGATTAAGAGGGATTTAGGTGTTGATGTAAAATATGGGATGTGTTGGTTGGCTAGAGCAAGGGCTAAGTTAACTATTTATGGGGACTGCTCTGCACAATATGGGAGGGTATGGGACTATGTGTCAGCAATAGGCAAGTTCATTGAAGGATCAACTGCTATTGTTGTGGTTGACAACATTGAAAGACCACCTCCTTATTTTCAGAGGATGTTTATATGTTTGAAACAAGTCAAGGAAGGGTTCCTAAGTGGATGCAGACCTATTATAGGGGTGGATGGGTGTCACTTGAAGGGACCATATCCAGGGCTCTGCCTAGTTGCTGTGGGGATGGATGGAAACAACAATATTTACCCAGTTGCTTGGGCTATTGTGGAAATTGAAAATGGAGAAAGTTGGAGTTGGTTCCTTAGACTGTTAATGGAAGATCTTGGCAAGGAAGAAGGGCAAGGCATGACAATCATGTCAGATAGACAGAAGGTTTGTCTTCTTTATGTTATTGTTATTTGTTGTATCTGTTGTTGCTATAAATTTGTTGCATCTGTATTTTAACTGCTATTGTTATTTGTTGCATAGGGAATAAGGGAAGCTTTCAAAGTTGTTACCCCTAAAGCTCATATCAGATATTGTGTGAGACATATTTGGGCCAACTTCAAACTCCAGTTTACAGGGATAATCTTCAAAGAGACATTCTGGAATGCAGCTAGAGCATCAACAGAGGTAATGATTTTAACAAGTAGACTTTCAGAGCATTTTAAGTGTTTAAGTAGAACAATTCATTTGAGCATTTCTACTTGCATTGTAACAGGCATAATTTAAGAGAGAAATGGCTGGGTTGAAAAGCTTAAGTGAAAGAGCTTGGAAGTACTTGGATGACATTGGAGCCTGTCACTGGAGCAGGCATGCTTTTAACACATCTTGCAAGTCAAACATGTTAACTAACAACATGTGTGAGAGCTTCAATGCTGTTTTGAAAGAGGTAAGGGATAAACCAATTTTAACCATGATGGAGTGGATTAGGAGATATGTCATGAAAAGACATTATGAGAAAAGAGAAGGTGTGAAAGTTTTTGATGGTAAGGTGATGCCTTATGTGGATAAGTTTTTGAAATGGGCTAAGAATGAGGCTGATTGTTGTGATGTATGGGCATCATCTAATTTTTCTTTTGAGGTGATGTATATGAGCAAAGAGTATGTGGTGGATCTGCCAACACAAACTTGTTCATGTGGTCATTGGCAGCTAGCTGGACTTCCATGCCAACATGCAATTGCTGCCATCAATAACCAGAGGGCAAATTATGAGGATTTTGTTCATGAGGCATATACAAAGGAGAAGTACATGGCAGCCTATGAACACCCTATACCTCCAATGCCTGGAATCAGTCAATGGGAAAGGGTGGATATGGTTGAACCCTTACCACCTCCTTATAGAAAATTGCCAGGAAGACCAAGTTTAAAAAAGAGAAGAAAAGAGGCTGGTGAGAAAGGTAGTACAGACCAACAACAAAAACAAGGGTTACAAAGGAGGTGTGGAAAGTGTGGAGAAATAGGGCACAATGTCAAAACATGCAAGAATCCTGCTAGGGCTCCAATGAAGCAGACCAGACCCACATCAGACTGGACTAATCTGGTAAGGACTGCAGCTGACAAAAGAAAGGCAAAGAGACTTCATGATGCTGAGGTACTTCAATTTGTAGCTTCTGGAAGTCAAACTCAACCAAGTCAAGAGTCAACTGCACCACAACCTACCAACACCAGAAACTCTCATATGCAGGGACAACAGGCAGATTTAAGGGCAGGAATGAAGCGTAGAAGGGCACTAGCGTTTAGTGACAAGTAGACAATAAGACTTTGATGTATTAAGTTCCTGTTGTATGTGTTGTTGTGTGTGTTTTAAGCAAGAAGGATGTTTTAAGTGTATTAAGATACCATTTTTTTTTACTTTGTTGTCAAGACTTTGAACTATCTTTTCTTTGATGAATGAAAATGATGAACTTGCTTTCCATGGAGAATTTGTTGTTAAATTAAAGCATGTGTGTTAAACCAAGCAAGCCGAATTTTCATTGATATGGCAAATGCCTACTTTTCTTACATATGATAATGGCAATTGATAAACAAGGCCTAAATTGCCAGCCTAAAATACATTGCCATACATCAAAAACAACACAAGCATGACAAATATGAGAGTATAAAAAGCCTTTCTCAATAAACTAGGGCCACTACTCTCATAAGCAGGGAAGAACACATCCCTTTCAAGCTCCATAATCTTCGACCTAAGCAATGAATTTTCTGCTTTGAGCTTCTCGTTGTTCTCCTTCAAATGATCATTTTCAGACTTGAGCAAATTTTTCTCACTAGCCAAAAGTTGCTTATCCAACATAACTTGATTAATAGCATTCCTTTGCCATTCACTTTGATCAAAATCTAACCATTGCCAAAAATCACAATGACGAAATTTGCAAGTCATGAACCTTCTACCTGGGTTTTCCCTTGTCCATGACTTCATGACAAAGACATGGGACACGACAATGGCACTTAATTGCAGTCCGCATTTGGCCTTCCATTTCTGTTTGAGACGCAAACATTATTGATAAATACAAACCAAGAAACAGAGAAAAGAAGAAAGAAGAAGAAATTAAGAAAACAGATAGAGAAGAACGAAAATAAATTGAAAGAGGAAGCATACATACCTAAAGTATAAACAAGAACAACAAGAAGAAATGAAGGGGAAGGGAAGAACAACAGCTTATAATTAACAAGAGGAAGGGCAAAATTGGAATGAAATAAAGGATTTTAGGCGGGATTTTTAAATTTCAAGAATTAAATGACGTTTTCAGGCAAACTGGTATTGATTTTAAGTCGGAGAAGACTTTAGGGTAGTGATTATGAAACTTTTTTTATCTTGGTAGTGATTATGAAAAAGACTGTTAAAGTTGGTAGTGATTATCAATTATCCCTAATAATAATCTATTTTCGTTGTTACATTTTGTCGTTTAATTCTCTACTATTTTTTTTTAGTATAAATTTGATTGTTAATTTTGCAACTGAAGAGACATGCATGTGGGTAATGAAAAAGGATCTTCATAGTTTTGTAAAATATAATACAAACCATACAATCCGTCTCGTACATGAGACGCTCTGGTGATTAGGGTTTCCAACTGAGGCGTATTATTTAATTTAATAGTTTAATTGAATTTATTCATGAACCACTTAATTTAATTTAATTTAATTTAATTTAATTTAATTCATGAACCAAAGGTCACCATCCTTGTTATAAATACGGGTGAGTTAAAAGAAGTATCCATTTCTACCTAACCTTTCCTTACTCATTCACTTTATCTCTCTTTATCTTCTCTCTAAAACCTCAGAAATTTCAAATGGAAGGCCTTCACAATATTGCTATTGAATCTTTAACTGGTTTAGAAGAACAGGTTGCCATGCTTTATGAACAGGAGTTCAGAGTGATGAAGATGGTGGTCGGGGCGATTAAAATTCGCAGCGATTGTTATGCAAAAGGCATGAAGGAAATGGAGAAGAAAGCGGATGATTTCGTCAAATCCGTGTTGGGTACACATGAAAAATGTTGCAAACTTAGGGAAGAATTAGAGGATGATATTAAGATTTTAAAGTCCTTGATTAATAAGGACTAGGCTTAATATTGTACTTTTTTTTAAAGTTTATGTTAATAATAATCTATTTTCGTTTACATTTTGTTGTTTTTTGGAAAGACACTTTCTGTGCGGGTATGTCTTCTACTCAGAGGAGTGAACAAACAAACAGATTTATTAAAACGTATATGAGCATAAAAACCGGCCTGATGCAATTCATGGAGCAGTACGAGGATGCCATAGAGAAAAAGGTGGAGGACGAGAAAGTCAATAACGCCAAAGACATTAAGAGCCCACTTAAATGGGATCCCATGATATTATTCGAGGATATCTTTAGTAAGGTCTACACAAACAGTAAATTCGGAGAGGTGAAAACAGAGGTATATGGTTGTATAAGCACCAATGTCGAAACTCTTCCAAATAGTTTGGGTTTCATCAAGAGGTTTAGGGCCACATCAAAAGTGACAGAAGCATTTTGGAAGAAAGATCGAAGAAGTTTTGAAGTGAGTATTGACACAATCACTGGTGAGTATAAATGTGGTTGTAAGATGTTTGAATTTAGAGGGATCTTATGTCGCCATATCATGAAGTGTCTTGATGTGTTGGACGTAAAAGCTATCCCAGACAAATACATATTGGATCGGCGCGCAAGGATTTGGTTAGAGGATACGAAAATATTCGGGTTGGGTACTACAACCCGATGAGTCGAACGTGTTAAAAGGTCTCTTGAGATAACGGTAAAAAATGATTACATTAAGAGGTTGGCTATGCAAAGTGAAGGGTCTTCTGCCATTTATAATAGCAGAACCGATGAACTAATCAAAGAGTTAGAGGCTCATGCTGGGATACAGTCTATAGATTCATTTGCGGCAGGTGGAGTTTCCTCAAAAATGTGGGGTCGTAGGAGACTACGACCTAGGGAGACTATCATAAACACACCTCAACAAGAAGGTGACATTAGAGACCCCCCGACAAGCGAGGGAATGGCAGAAGACGTATTGTCAAAGAGACAAAGAGAAGGAGAAAGACAAATGATGAGGATCCGACAACCACTACGCTCCCCCAAATACGAACCCAACCCGACATGTTCCAAACGATGATGCTTCATCCTTTATGAGTGGCTTTAGTGGTACACAAAATACTCCACGTTTTACACCGTCACAAAATACTCCGACGTTCTCCCAATCGCAATTTAGGTCACAATATTCAAATTCTCAATATTCTCAATATACAAATTATAGTCATAGGTTGTAAATAGGAAGTATGATTTTTTTTTTGTATATCATTTGACTTCTTTAAACAAATAATGTATGATCAATCAAAATCAATGACTATTTTCCTTAATTCATTTTCACAGTATTGAGTATATGTCTTCAAGTATTAGAATAGCATACGGTTAACTTGTGCAAAATTATGCCAAAAACAAAAAGAAAAACCCACAAGAGGATTCGAACACGAGACACTTAGTAAGGAAAGCATCAACTAAACCACTACACCCACTAACTTATCCTGTCATATGTCCAGTCCTATATATATATATATATATATATATATATATATATATATATATATATATATATATATATATATATATATATATATATAAGGTCTTTTTAACTTCCGGTCATGGATATTAGCAAATACTTCTTATAACTTAAAAAAAATAAAATATTTATCAATTTAATTAAAATTTTAAAATAATGTGTATAAAAAAAGACATAACTTACTTATACCCACATAAGCAAAAAAAAAAAAGTACAATGAAAATTAATCATAAAATAAATTTAATTTAAATTTTTTTTTTAAAAAAATTAATTTAAAGAAATTAAATATTAAAAACAGTGTGTATAAAACAAAACATTACGCAAAAAAATAAATTACAACGAAATTTAGGTATAATTTAAAATAATATAAGACAAAAGAAAAGGTATTATATGAAAAAATATTAATTGAAAATTTTTTTTTTTAAAAAAAAATTAACGTAAATACATAAACATACATATAAGGAATAATCATACCGTATAAAGAAATTGATACAATACGTATCAATTAACCGTAGCGTATACAGGACTGTGTACGTATATTAGAGGTATACATAAATATACGAAATATTAAAGGTATATACTGTATACATAAATACTAAAAATAATAAAAGGTATTAGTAATAAATAAGACTTAAATATAAATTAGGAGAGAAGTTTTTTTTAATTAATAAAATATGTGGCAAAACCGAGAACATTAATTAGGGGGTGCAATTAATGAATGAATCAAGGGATTAATTAGATTAAATAAGATTCTTTGAATTGGACAAGTGGCGCGTCATTATTGGTGGTGTATGAGGGCCTCATACACCTGGTGTAACTCTACCATCTTCCAAATTTCAATGCTAAAACATTTGCCTCGTGAAACCATAAAAGTTTGAACTAGGCATTTTTTTAAGAAAAAAGAGGCTTCTCGAAATATATTTACCCACCTTGTGTCACTCATAAGTCACAACTCACAAGTGAGGATGTATTTATATATTTATTTATTAGTAAAGTGATCAACAAAAATAATACGGAGTGCTATGATATTTGATGTTGTCATAAGTATAATAAGGAGATGTCCAAACATTGAAAAATAGAACTTGAAGCGGAGCATAAGTATTAATAAATGAAACAGAGTTTGTGAGTTTTATTAATATTACAAGCAGGGACGAAGTTAGGGTAAAATTCTAATCCAGGCCGAAACTTTTAATTTAATAAATGTCGTCTCATAGGAATGGAAAACACTAATAGTTAAAAAGCTAAGAGAAACTAAGATTTTTTTTTTACTAATTGTAAAGCATATTTAGACAAGAATGAAATGGAAAACGGAGATTTTAGGAATTACCTTAAGCCAATAATAATTATGCTAATAGGAGCTGTTGATCAAATGGAAAGCATCAATCAATATTCAAGTCAGCTACGTACATATAGTTCCTTATACTTTGGTCTTTTATCTTTTGAAATATCAAAGAAACATTATATTCATGTTTTATCTTTTGAAATATCAAAGAAAGCTTATGTTCATGTTAGCTACACGTAGTTATGTGCCATGAGTAATGGAACTATATTTTCTTAGAATTTAAATGGCTAAATATGGAATTGTAATTAATATGGAAATGAGTTGTAAATATACCATTAATTATAGCATTAAATCTAAAAACACAATTATGGCATATTGCATTCTATTCACCCATAATTAACATTGAAATTGGCTCTAATTATGGTATTAATACATTATTAATACACTATTATTTAATGAATTTTTAGAAACAAATATGCACAAATTTTTTTTTGATCTCGCTCGGGCCATGGCCCTTTGGACCAGACTTTAGCTTTGCCTCTGATTACAAGAATCACAATGATTAAACATTAAAAGTTAAATTTTATTCTCTCTCTAGTTTTCCTCTCTCTAGTTTTCTCTCCCTTCTCTCTAAAAAACAAAACCCTAAATCTTCCCCCTTTGCTGCCGCCGTTCTCCTCCTTCCTCCCACCGCCACCCATCAACCCCCTACCATGTCGCCGAGGATGGGGTCTCTCAAGACCTTTCTCCGGCGACCCGTCTCCTCTCTTCCGATTAACCCTTCTCCCATTTCTTACCCACACCCGGTTGGATCGTGGGTCTGCCTGTTCCTCTCGGTCTGCGTGGTGTATGTGAGCTGTTCGGGTCTTATCGGACGAGTTTGTTGAGGTGGTGTGGCAGGGTGGTGCTTGGATCTGGCGGTGTTGTGGGTTGGTAGGGAGGCGGTGGCTTCCGTTTTTTTTCTCCTGTGTTCCGCTTTGTTTCCTTTATGTTGTTTAATTTCCGCTTTCATTTTTGTTTCGTCTCTCTTTCTGAGGGCTCTGTCCCCGTCTATCGGTGATGTCCTTCTTTCAGTTTGAGAGCTTTCGTTTTCTGGTTCGTTTGCAGTTTTCTAATAAGTCGTCAGAAGATCGGCGTTGTTATAGATCGTTATATGGTTTTACATATTTTGCCCGATTCATGGCTACAATCAATCACGTCAGAAGAAATGGATACTCGTCAAGGAAGATTCGGAGACCCTCTTATGGATGAAAGCCTTTTACGGCGAATCGATGATAGAGACTCTGTTGCAGTGTTTCATTCTTTGAACAAGAATTTATTTCCTATGGTTGTAATCGATTTGTATCCGATTGAGCTTGGCATATGGTGTAGATGTCGTATGACTTTTTATTAATGATAATGATCTTTTCTCAAAAACGAAAGTTAGCTCTAAATTTAAATTTTTGCGTAAGAAATTAAAGATAGAAGTTGACGAATGTCCAAGCCAATGATGCCACACATGAGAGTCCGTAGCAATATATAGTAGAGTGAACAATGCAAGCCGTGTTTAATGTGTCCTTGAAGAAAGGTTTTGTTCGTCGGAACAGCCTAAATAAAACAAGAAGAATGTGAGAATTAAGCAAAAACATTATTATCAAGACAATGTTTTGAAATTGAAATAATATTTGCAAAAATACGAGGAACATAAAGAATAACATCGTTAAGGACCAGATTAGAAGTAGGAGTGAAGATAGCGAACAAACCAATATGAGAAATAGGTAGGCTGGACTTATCACCAATGATTAGTTCATCGGAACCATCATTGGGTGAGTGTAATGAAAAGTTGGTAAGGTCGTTTGTAATATGGTGACTAGCACCGCTATCAAGAAGGTACGAGGACGATGGGGTGGGGTGGGGTGGGGTGAGAAACACCAACTATGTGAGCCGAAGCCTGGGGTGGGCGAGTGTTACAGAAGAAGGGGGGGGGGTTGTTGATGGTTGGGTGAGAGGTTGTTTTTTGTAATTGCGGGTGAGAGGACGGTTGTAGGCTGCATTAGTCGTGGTTGGGAAAAGGGTAGGAGAGGTGGTGTGTTTGAGAGTGAGTTCAAGTTTATGAGCTTTTCTTGAAGTACTTCAAATGGGTTCACCTAGAGCGCGAATCGCGTCCATGATGGGCTTAAAGAACTTATAGTCAAAACCATGAATAGTTTTGTCAATGATATCATCGATGTCCATGGGTTTCCCCATAATAGCAAGTTGATCGGTACAAGCTTTTATGCTATGTATGTACTCGGTGACGATTTGAGTGTTTTTGGCAAGTGAGAAAAGATGTTCTTTAATCTGGAGGATATGACTTCAAGAAGGGTTAGCATATGTGGTGGCTAAGATGATACTAGCTTCGTGTTTTGTTTTTGCTTCAAGATCAGAACAAGCAGAGTGATATATGGTGGTATAGCACCGCGAGAGGCTCCAAAGAGGAGTAGATCTTGTAGTTGCTAAGTGACATAGGTCAGGTTTTGGGGGTTTTCTTGTCGGTGGAGGTGAGGATTTCAGGTGGTATTTGGTTTTTGCCGTTGAGATAGGAGCAAAGGTCGTAGCCGAATAAGATCGATTGACTTTGGATTTTCCATAGAAGGTAAGTGAGGGTTGTGACCTTTTCGATCATGGAAAGGTTAACAAGAATAAGGTGTGGTTGACGAGCTAGTCTGATGGACGGTTATTTGGATGTGAGGTCGGTGCTTGTAGGTTGATCGAGTCGGGATCGATGAGAACACTGGTACCATATAAGAGAATAAATGTTGATTCTTTGTTATTCTTATTCACAATGATCAAACACCCCCTTACTACCAAGAGAATAAAAACTCTATTAATTTTCCCTCCAAAATGCATATAACTAAATAAGGAAATAAGTGGAACTTTTGTTCTTTTAAATTATTATTTTTTCAACAAATATATTCTTAATTATAATTAAAATCTAATATTTTTATTAAATTCATAATTACGATATTTTCATTAAAAAAAAATTGGTATCAAACTATAAATTATAAGTTATTAAATTTTTCAGTAATGCAATAATTATTACTTTAGAGAATAACTTGACATATACTTACAATTAGTTTCGTGAGGAAAAAAAATCATTAAAATAATTGGAGAAAATTTGTAAATGAAATCCTTAGTTTTATGGTAAAAAATATATTTTCATAAAAATACACATTTTATAACTTTACTTAATTCTCTTTGGTTAGTTTTCAATTTCAATTTATTTGTTTCATATCCAAATATAATGGGGCTAGGTGAAATATTAAATATTAAGGTGTAAATTTAAAATGTATAAATAATACTCTAAAAAAATAAAAATCTATATAAACCGCGCATGCATTGTGCGGGATCTACACTAATTTATACAAGTTGTATAAAGCGACGATATAGAAAGTTACAAGACTCTAGAATCTAATGGTAAAGAAAAACATAAGATTGGGAAAGTAAAGAATGCGAAAAACGAATATACAAAGATATACAATAACTAAGGAAAGAATGATATTTACGGAGTATTAGTAATATTTGTAATACCTCATATTTACGAGTTGTTGGGTACTCTATCAAGTAGAACTTACTCTGTCGATCCGAGTAAGTTAGTTTTGCATTCAGAAGTACGTTCTGTCTAATGGGTACTCGATCGAGTAAGAGCAACTCGATCGAGTAGGGGGTACTCGATCGAGTACCTTAGTTAATCGATCGAGTATGTCGAGTTTTACAGTTTTTCGGCCGGGTTTTGATAGTAACACGTGAAGAGTATATAAAGTGATTTCGACAGATTTACTTTTACATTTACTCTTTTCCCTAAACTTTTACAAAAAGAAAAACAACGACGTTCTTCTCTTCACTCATTGCTATCAAATCAAGGGCTAGGGTTGTTGGATTTCGGAGTTCATCATACCTTTGTGATCGTCGTATTGTGGGTAAGATCTTTGTACTGTTTTTATGGCAAAAAGTTAATGTTGTTTAAAACTCTAATTGGGTGATTTGGGAGTTGTTGGGTTTGATTATGTGATAGATTGTAATTATGTGATTAATTGATTATAGGAGGTGATTTCGTAGAGGAAGGTTTTTGATCCGCTGCATTTGGTTGATTGTTGGTGATTTCTCCTCAGGTAGAGTTTTCCTGCTCAGTTGACTGTGTAAATATTATAAGTTGGTTTGATTGATTAATTGGCATGTTGGTTGTATCGTTAATTGGTATTGGCATTGTTTACATTGGTGTTGTGGGTTGTGTTGTTTGTCTGTGGTTCGCGAGGTGCGCCCTCGGTTGAGTGGAGTCACTTGCGGGAGTGGCTTCACGCCCTTGATTCGCCCCTTGTGGTTCCCGTTACAAGGAGAATGTGCGCATTAATGAACATAGGTTATTCGCTTTATGATGTTGAACGGGGCTTATATGGTACGGCTGCGGTCCCCACTGGTGGCGAGGACCTGTTTCGATGGGTATTCTGGGTGTGTAGTCAGATAATTGGTGTGGAGATGGAGTTGGAGGAATGTGATTGTGTAATTGACTGTTGTGTTTTCTTATTTTGTTTATGCAGTAAATGACCCCGTTTAAATGTTTTAAAAACTGTGGTGATCCATTCGGGGATGGTGAGCAGTTGTTTAGCAGGTATATCTTGGATACGCGCGGGATCTAGCTGGGGATGAAGTCACCACGAGTCAGAGTCGTAGTCTTCCGCTATTTTGTCATAACACCTTTTGCTTTAGTTGGATTTTGGTTTTGAGACACTGTACATACTTTACTTTTCAGTTGGCTTTGATGTACGCACCTTTAACTTAAATTACTTAAAGTACGCTTCTTGATGGTCTACTTTGATTACTATGCCTTGGGTAACCGAGATGTTAGCATTCTCATATACTAGGTGGTCTTAGGAAGGCACCTTGGTGTATGGGGGTGTTACAATATTTCCAATGGCTTATCAACCTCTAAGGTACCGATGCTTAAATATAGCATAATCGCTACTACATGACGAGTGCGTGTTAGGACCCTATCTTAAGGTTGATAAACGATTCCGAAGAATTTATCTTGACCTCAATATCGTGCTTGGTTGTGAGACCTATGCTTGTCTCACATTCATCCTTGATTAACATACAAGTAAACTCGAGAACTAGACATTGTTTACATTATTTTGTTACCAAATATCCCGAAATATGCTTAAATGCACATTGGCTTTGTTTGGTGCTCAACAAATTATAATTAGCAGAAACAGATTGGTCAAGGAGACTACAAATGAAAGATTTGATTGGCATGTTTGACTAGTATATTACTGATGGGGCATATTCTGCACCCGCTGACCGAGTCAACATATTGAGCAAGGTCAAAACCAAAGACAACAAGTCAAAAGAAAAACAGCCTAACCGACGCAGCCTGTCAGCCTGCCACTTGGGTCTCGGCTAGGCAACTAGCCGGCCGAGAAGCATATCCGCGTACTCACATCCAGTCCCCTCGGCATGGAGTCAACCAGGCCTGTCGGCCTGCCATGGGTCCCTCGGCCGAGGGTAAGATAGTCTTTCCACCTGCTACGACCACTTGGCCACTTGGCCACTACGTGACAAAAGTTGAAAATCTATAAATACTCCACTTCTCTCATCGAGAAAAGGATCCCAAACTCACTGAATAATCTGGTATAAACTCACTTATCTCTCTACAATATACTTTGCCAAGTTAACACACAACTTATCTCTTTAAGTTTACTGACTTGAGCGTCGGAGTGAGTACGCTCGGTACCAAGCCGAGCCCTCAGTTTGTTCATCTTTACATGAGAGAGTGAAAGGAAGAGATAAGCGACGACATCATTCAACAAGCTTAAGTGGTCATAATCCTGCTCCGGAATTACACCCGGAACAATTACAATTAGCAGATTTAGTAAAAGTATTTGTTATTTAGCAGGTTTAGATTGATAGATTGTTGTATACATGTGTAAATATAGACAGATTCATTTTTTACAATCTACTAATGTGAATATGCCGGTGGGAGCAGCATATTGGAAAACAAGTAGATTGGAGCTCAATCTACTGTTTCAATATGTCATTTACCAAACACGTAATTAAGTAGATTGTTAAGTCAAATATGTTAAAAACCCTGAATATACTTGAATTTCCATCAATCTATTATTTACCAAACACACTCATAATCAAGACATGTTCATAACATTAGTAATAGAATATGTGCAAGTATTGTTGAGTAACATCCAACACAAGGCATTAAGTTTGGAAGTGTTACATGTACAAATTATGGATTATGTACATGTAACATTAGATGTGATTAAATGATGTGAATTCATTTGTTTTTTACATTACGTGAAAAACATATGAATTGTTTTAATTCATTGGTGAGTAACGTGAAGTGATTTTATTATTGTAAAATATAACGTCACTTCACATTACTATATAAAGGATGACAAATCCTTTGAAAAATGTATCTCACAACATATATCAAACAAGGTGACTTGTAGAAAATAGCAAGTCGGGTTTGAGGGTGAGAGGCAGTAAAACGAGTGTTTTTATACAATAATTTAGGAGGTTACTCTAGGGGTTATATTAGTGGCATTGACTAATATTACTGGAGGGCTAGAGATCGTTATCTTATATTATTATGGGTTTCGAATTGGTATTAATTCGGGACGATTCGTTATCTTGGTACTATATTATTATAGTGGATTCTAGTCGATTTGGCTAGTGGGTTTTACTTCCGGTTTGGAAGGTTTTGCCCTGGGTTTGACCCTAAAATATTGTCTCATCTTAATATTGCTTACATTTATTTACTTTTACGGTTTACTTGTCGATTGGTTGCTTCCGTTGCGCGTGGGAGATTGACGTTAATTTCCCAACAGTGGTATCAGAGCCACTAGTGTAACACCCCCTCATACCAAGGTACCTTACCAGGACTACCCCAGCATGAAAGGCTGTTACCATCTCGGTTGCCTGAGGTTAGTATATATCAAAAGCGTCCGTCCTAAACACTTTTATTAGAATTACTATAAAGTATTAATGTTTACAACAATCCAAATCCAAACCAAAACCAATAAATTGAATTCAACTGTGGACAACTACAAAATCATAGCTAAGACTCGTAACTGTGATACTACAACTGGTGATGACGACTTCCCCATGACCGCCCAAGCTCACCAAAAGCAATACTGTCAAAGTCTGCTCACCATCCCCGAATGGATCACCGCAGTTTTACAAAAACAACAACAACGGGGTCGACTCCATTCAATCAATGTAAAACAAATAATGTAACCGGCTGATCATTCTCCATCCCCGGTCTCCCGATCTCACACAGTAATCGACTACACATCGAAGTGTATAGCTCTACCATATCACCCATCGCAACAGGTAATCCTCGCCGCCAGTGGGTGACCGTAGCCCATCCCCACCTAGTCCAGCTCATCAACGAGCGACTAACAATCCCTGTCCCTTAATGTGAACATCCCCTCCCGTAACGGGTTCCACGGAGGGCGAACGAGGGTGTGAAGCCACTCCCGCAAGTGACTCCACCACAATCACATATACCACAAGATCACAGTTGTCCACAACACCACAACCGTCACAACACAACCACATCAAAGACAACACCCATCCTCCGATGATCAGCAGATAACAATAATTATGAAACAAACACAATCTTAATCAATTAACAGTACTGAGTAGGGAAACCCTACCTTTTTGCAATCTGCTACGCTGCAATCAATCATACAAATGCACAACTAGTAACACATCAACACCTACAACAACGATAATCAACAATCAATAACATATGATGACCAAAACCCCCAAATTGACCAAATTAGGGTTTGTTAACTTATAATGACAATAGATGAACAAGGATAAGACACTTACTACGACGATTGACACGAAATGAGATGCTAGAACCCACAATCGGCGACCTTCGACTTGGAATTGATGAAGATGATTAGAGGAGAATGAACGTAGTTTATGTTTTTGGGGAGAAATGATTTTAGAAACTGACGAACGATTATATATAACCTCTAATCATTTTAACCAAAACCGCGGAAATAATACCCGTCAGGCCGGATACTCGGTCGAGTATAGGGTATACTCGGCCGAGTATCCTCTACTCGGTCGAGTATTACCCATACTCGGCCGAGTATTCCTGGGCAGAAGCCAAACAAAATACCCAACACACTTTACTCGACCGATTAGGCCATACTCGGTCGAGTACCAGCCTATAAAATCTGTAGTATTACAGTCTTCCTCCCTTAAAAAGAACTTCGTCCCCCAAAAGTTTCAACCCAACCTATAAAACATGGACACCTAACACTAACTCCACTAATCACGCTTACTAGATAACATATCCTCTCGATATTGACTCCATAATATTATCGAGTAACCACAATATAATGTTGCCAACCTTGTCTCACTTCCATAACACTCAATAGCACTCAATACCAAGACAATCCACAAAAGAAGATCAACCATGAAAATGGAATGTGATAACTAGGCTCGGTTTGGTGGCTAGTTTAATTGGCAAGGATGTCAAATATGGGGTCTCAATTTGCAGTACCAAAATTTGATGGTAAAAGTAGTTTCACCCTTTGGCAAAGAAGGATGAAGGATCTCCTGGTTCATCTTGGCTTGGCTAGAGCCTTGAAAGGAGATGATGGTAGGCCGGAGAAGATGAGTGATGACAACTGGGAGGAGGTTTGCACTAAGTGTGCAAGTACTATTAGGTTGTGCATCTCGGATTCTGTCATCAATTGTGTTCTTGATGACGACTCTCCATCAGTGATACGGGAAAAGTTGGAGAAACTCTACATGGCAAAGAGTTTGACCAACAAGTTGCTTTTGAAGCGGCGGTTATATCGGTTGAGGATGTACGAGGATGAAAATTTAATTGGGCATGTAAATGTGTTCAATGGACTGTTAGACGAGTTAAAGAAGATCGAGGTGAAGCTTGAGGAGGAAGATAAGGCATTACTACTTCTCAATTCTCTCCCGGACACATATGAGACTTATGTGGATACTATTTTGTGCGGTAAAGACACCATCACGGTGGAGCAAGCACAAACAGCTTTATTGTCCTTTGATGCGAGGAAAAAGGACAAGGCTGGGGTATGGAGTGACAGTACGGGTACAGTTGCAGGTGCTCGAGATGGGAGAGGTCGATCGTTTAACAGGGAGGATGGATCGAAGCATGGCAGGTCTCGGTCCAAGAATGCTTCTAAGAATAATGATGTGAAGTGTTTCAAGTGTGGTGACCTTGGGCATATTAAGCGGTTCTGTCCTAAGAAATGCGGGAATGAAGAAAACAAGGGCGACACCAACTTGGTTGCCGGTGAAGGAAGTAGTGGTTGTTTCCTTACTGATGGTAGTGACATATTTGCGGTCACAGATGTGAACGACGTGTGTTCTAGGGAAGTAGAATGGATATTAGATTCTGGTTGTGTCAACCACATTTGCACCCGTAAGGATAGTTTTGTCGAGCTCCAAGAAGGCGTGGCTAGAAAATTGAGTTTGGCTGATAACTCAATAGTTGATGTCATGGGTGTTGGGGTGGTCAAAATCAAAATGTCAAATGGAGTGGTGCAAACTTTGGACAAGGTTGCCTATGTTCCAAAGTTGCGGCAGAATTTAATTTCACTTAGTCAACTGGACTCCGAAGGTTATGGGTATAAAACTCATGAGAGAGTTTTGAAAGTGACCAAGGGTTCTATGGTCCTCATGAAGGGGGAGCTACGTCGTGGTTTATACCGTGCTGGTGGACATGTAATAAAAACCTCACGGGATAGCCGGAAACGGAAAAGTCATGGACGTGTTTCGTTTGCGGAAGAAGCAACAAAGGTAGATTGTTTCCAGGTTGCGGGGGGCGCAAAGGTAAAATTCTGCTGGTAGAAGGTGGAGAGCAAGAGGTTTCTCTCCGGTCAAGTAACGTCATTGATGGGTATAGGTGCCGTACACGGTGCATTGGTCGTGAAAGTGAGTTAGGGTGAGGACCGGATACTAACTCGGGTGTGCAGCTCTAGTGATTTCAAAAGGACAATGGTTGATTCCTTGGTGGCGATCTCTTGTGTTGGAGGGGGAGATTTGTTGAGTAACATCCAACACAAGGCATTAAGTTTGGAAGTGTTACATGTACAAATTATGGATTATGTACATGTAACATTAGATGTGATTAACTGATGTGAATTCATTTGTTTTTTACATTACGTGAAAAACATATGAATTGTTTTAATTCATTGGTGAGTAACGTGAAGTGATTTTATTATTGTAAAATATAACGTCACTTCACATTACTATATAAAGGATGACAAATCCTTTGGAAAATGTATCTCACAACATATATATCAAACAAGGTGACTTGTAGAAAATAGCAAGTCGGGTTTGAGGGTGAGAGGCAGTACAGCGGGTGTTTTTATACAATAATTTAGGAGGTTACTCTAGGGGTTATATTAGTGGCATTGACTAATATTACTGGAGGGCTAGAGATCGTTATCTTATATTATTGTGGGTTTAGAATTGGTATTAATTCGGGACGGTTACGTTGTACTGGTACTATATTATTATAGAGGATTCTAGTCGATTTGGCTAGTGGGTTTTACTTCCGGTTTGGAAGGTTTTGCCCTGTGTTTGACCCTAAAATATTGTCTCATCTTAATATTGCTTACATTTATTTAATTTTACGGTTTATTTGTCGATTGGTTGCTTCCGTTGCGTGTGGGAGATTGGCGTTAATTTCCCAACAAGTATGTAGTAGGTAACAAAATAATACAAAATATTGCATATATTCTATCAATTAGACACTAGTTTAGACCCCGTGCATTATATGCACGGTATTTAATGTTTAATATTTTTATAAAATTATTTATATAATATTGAAATCTTATAATTGTTTACATTTGTCATCATTGTATTTTGCTTGGATAAATAATAGCTAAAACTGAAAATTATTTCAGAGAATTGAGTAATAAGTTGAAATATATTCTAATAAAAATATTTTTATAAATAGCATAAAACTAATGAGTTTCAAGTTATATTTTTTTTACAAATAGCATAAAACTAATGAGTTTCAAGTTATATTTTTTTTTACAACTTTCTTTGTTACGAAAGTTATAACAACGATTGTTTTATACAGAATATGGGTCAACTCATCATCTAATAATACGATCAATAAAAGATTAAGTAATTTATAATTTTATATCAATTTTTTTATTTTAATTGAAATAATATAGTTTAGAGTTTAGTGAAAATAATCTAATTTGATGAAAAGATTAATTTTAATGAAAATGTAATAGATAAATTAAATTGTAATTGTTTGTTTTCTTATTTAGTGAATGAACATAATTATCATTAGTTTCCTTTTTTGAGAATATGCTTTTTGGCGGGAAAATGTCATAGTTCACCTATTCATTTAGTAAATAGGGGATTGGATTTCCGTCACCTTCTGAGTTCAACTCGAGTTACCCTAATTATCCAATTAGTATTAGTTAGGAATTATTTTTAATTAAGATTATATAGGTACAACTTAGCCATCTTCTCCTCCATATTACGGAGTAAATTATTACCGAAACAAGAATTAAGACTAGAAAATGAATAAAAGATAATTGGAGTATGTTCAATACGCCCATTCGCCTAGGCATAGCCGCATAGTCGCATAGATGTAGCAACGCCGTTGCTCCTTAGAATGTGCTTACTTTTTTGCGTGTTTCTATGAGAACACTACAGTCTATACAGTATATATCTAGGAACACAAGACCCTTCACCACGTAAAGGCATATGCTATATTCACTCCCTTATTTTCTTCTGTTTAGCGTAAATAAAATCACAAATTCTTATTTAAGACGATATTATCCGTCTTAAGTTTAAAACGGGTCAAATATCATATTATTTGTGTATATAAGATAAATATATTATTTTTTCTTATACATTCTTATGTACATGACTTATATGTATTGATCTATTTTAAGTTTAAGGCGGATAATGTT